>NC_047105.1:137364342-137664854 GCF_902500255.1 Thalassophryne amazonica | reverse complement strand
ATTTCTGGGGACAGAAACATGCCACTTTCTCTTAGTTTTTGGGCAATTTACATGCAAACAAAGTGAAAATGCAAAGAAAATGTGACAATGTGGTGGAAAGTGGACTTTGGTTGCGGTTTGTTTATGACCCGGTGCTGAAATGTGTCAAGGTCATTGTGCGAACACAGCTACTCTGGTTAGCTGTGTAGGCTAACACTTACCGACACGACCTCTCACATTTGGCTTGTCTTTCCTTCTCCACTGGGAACCAAATAAAACTGCACTTTTCACGACTGCTTCGGTGATTACAACTGAAAACAAAACAGTACATACTTTTTCTGTGTGAAGTTTTGCTGTGTATATATTGCCCAATGGGAGCCGCTGTCCCTATAAGTCGTCAAATCCCGGGATATCACTCAGGGTTCAAACGAGACTGCGGTGGCTTATTGCGGCTCATTTGAGCATCATTTTCCAACTCCATGTTGTGAAGATTTGTGGACTTTTCTGCCAAACTTATTTGATCCATGATCAAAATTTTTTCAGTTTGCGGACTGCAAGAACTTTTAAAATATGACAGGAGAGAAAGGAAGGAAAACAACCTTTGAGTATGGCAAGCCATGAATCCATCAAATACACCACATTCAGTCATGTATCACCAAAAATCCACCGCAAAAAATATTGTATTGTTTTGTTTATATGTTTGTCTGTTTGTTTTTTTATGTATATTAAGGATAAAGGGATTTATATATGGAATGTGAGTTGAATCCACCTGGTGGTAAAAACCAAAAGTAATACAGAAAAAAGACCAAAAAGACCTTTCAACCAGACTTGTCAGAGAACCACTTTCTTTTCATTTATTGGTTTACTTGATTCTTAACAGCATTGTGCAAAAGAAAAATTGCAGCCTGGATTAAAGGCAGATTCTTTTGTTGCTCATATAGCTGGAGTTTGATCGTGATCACTGACCTCTGATCCTCTCCAGAGTATTGACCATTTATCCTGTTTGAAGGGATGAGAGTAACTGGTATCAAAGTTCAGATCAGAGTCTAACTTGAGCACTCTGATGACAGATAAACAGAATCAAAGATTGGGATTACAGCTCAGCACCCAGAAACAAAGGCTCAGCGACATGGTGGCTTAAGCCCCATTTACACATAGACGGTAAGAGCTCCCGGAAGCATCCCGGAAGAGTTTTTGCCCGTCTTAAGGATCACACACCGTTGTTAACGCCGGCACTAGGGGGCGTGGCTTAGTTCCGGCTTTACCGGTAATCGTTGAAAAAATTATTCAACATGTCGAATAATTCCGGGAGCGCTCCAGGAGAACTCGCGTGACGACGGAGACAACGCGAACAACGGCGTTTGATACTTTTTAATCGCCGTTTCATCCTGCCCCTTCCTGTAGTGCTGCAGTTTACACTGCCGTAATTGGCGGCCGGCGTTGTATCCCTAACCAACGGTGTGTAAAACGGCGATAGAGCCCACATCGGCGTCCTCAAAGGTGTTTTAACCGGTGACAGAGGCAGACAAAACGGTGGTGCTAGCGGACAGTACGCCGTTCTAAACGCCACCTCCCGGTTAACAGTGTTCCAAACGGCCGATAGGCGGCGGTCAGTATAAAAACGCTAGCGCGCTGCATGCAGGCCTCTCACTCGCGGCCAGCTCCAGATATTTTTGCAGAGAAGCTTCAGTATGCCTCCTAAAAGAAAATTGGCAGCGGCAAGGACTTACCAAGAGGTCTGGTTCAGAAGCAGAGGAGAGGCCTGTGGTGGAGACAAGCAACATGTTGAGGAGGGGAAAAAGAGAGGAAAAGAAAAGGCTGAGAGATGAGCTCCCTGTCACTCCCTCCCCCTGCAGTGACAGCTGCTTCAGCCTATTATACGAGGTCTGTCAATAAAGTATAGGTCCTTTTTATTTTTTTCAAAAACTATATGGATTTCATTCATATGTTTTTACGTCAGACATGCTTGAACCCTCGTGCGCATGCGTGAGTTTTTCCACGCCTGTCAGTGACGTCATTCGCCTGTGAGCACTCCTTCTGGGAGGAGTCGTCCAGCCCCTCGTCGGAATTCCTTTGTCTGAGAAGTTGCTGAGAGACTGGCGCTCTGTTTGATCAAAATTTTTTCTAAACCTGTGAGACACATCGAAGTGGACACGGTTCGAAAAATTAAGCTGGTTTTCGGTGAAAATTTTAACGGCTGATGAGAGATTTTGAGGTGATACTGTCGCTTCAAGGACTTCCCACGGTGCGAGACGTCGTGCAGCGCTCTCAGGCGCCGTCGTCAGCCTGTTTCAAGCTGAAAACCTCCACATTTCAGGCTCTATTGATCCAGGACGTCGTGAGAGAACAGAGAGGTTTCAGAAGAAGTCGGTTTCAGCATTTTATCCGGATATTCCACTGTTAAAGGAGATTTTTTAATGAAAGACGTGCGGGCGAATTGCAGCGTCGGCTCGCAGCCGCCGCGACGCTCCGCCACAGGAAAAACATCTCCGTTGGAAGCCTTAAGGACAAGTTGGAACATGTCCACCTGTTAAACAATTTTACATATACTCACTCCACTGAAAGCCATCAAAAGCAGGATTTTATAAATGGTTATCAACACGGAGGTGTTTTTCCTGTGCCGCCGCACTGCGCCGGCTGCGTCCCGACGCGCGGACCCGTCCGCACGTCTTTCATTAAAAAAATCTCCTTTAACAGTGGAATATCCGGATAAAATGCTGAAACCGACTTCTTCTGAAACTTCTCTGTTCTCTCACGACGTCCTGGATCAATAGAGCCTGAAATGTGGAGGTTTTCAGCTTGAAACAGGCTGACGACGGCGCCTGAGAGCGCTGCGCGACGTCTCGCACCGTGGGAAGTCCTTAAAGCGACAGTATCACCTCAAAATCTCTCATCAGCCGTTAAAATTTTCACCGAAAACCAGCTTCATTTTTCGAACCGTGTCCACTTCGATGTGTCTCACAGGTTTAGAAAAAATTTTGATCAAACAAAGCGCCAGTCTCTCAGCAACTTCTCAGACAAAGGAATTCCGACGAGGGGCTGGACGACTCCTCCCACAAGGAGTGCTCACAGTCCTACAACATACCAATAGAATGATATTTGATTAGAGTTATTAGAGTAGAGTTATTATTACAGATATTTGATTCTGTCTGTTTATTCTGTTGTGTAAAGCATCCTTGGTTTCCATGGAAGGGGCTATATAAATCCAAGCTATTATTACAAATTACAAAACAATTTTCCATTATAGATTTTTTGGGGGGAAATAGACATCCTGATTTAAGCAGTTATTGGAGTCATACCAATGAGGCCAAAACATTATGAGCTTGGAGAGTGATTTGAAATTATTTATAATGATTTATTTATCATTTAAAATTGCTGCAATGGATTTACTCCAAAGCTGACAAAGACAACTATATTGATGAACTTTATTCTTAGCTGACTCATCGATAGCACATCTTGGTTGACAATAATTCCTTCTCTGATGATCTGCTCACAGAAGGTCTTGTAGCTGACAACAAAGGCCACCTCTGAAACAAACACACAGACATTTAAATAATGCAAGAAGTACTGCAACAACATTGTGTCTATTGACAATATATGAAGATATGTGCAGTCTGAGCAAATGATTACACTGACCACATAATATCATGTCTCACGTTTCTTTTTCTGTGGTCCCAGTATCTGTTGCATTGGACTTAGTCAAGAACCTGGTGTACTGACACTAACAGGACTTGTGATATTGAACTTGGCCACACAGTGTTTGGTCTTTAATATGTAAAAGAATCCCAGTGTTGTCCTTCATCTTGGCAGCTTTAAGCAATAGACCATTAATGAATGAAGATAATTACATGGTGTCTGTCTCTATTTGTGTGTGTATATACAGTATGCACACACACACACACACACACACACACACATGCAGCATATAGAGTTATAGCTACAGCTAATTTTCAACTCCTGTTGCTAGTTGGGTTTTAACAAGGTTGGGTAGGATTACTTTGAAATGTAATCCAAAAGTAATCAGATTACAAGTAATCCAAATGTATGTACATACATACATGTAATCCATATGTATTCTTTCAAAGTAATCCTACCGAACCTTGGGTTTTAAAACAAATACATCATCTAAAATTACAATCATATAAAAACACAATAAACTGTACAGGTATACCCTATGTGATAAAAATTACAACCTAGCCTTCAGAATTACATTCAACATTATCACAACTCAAAAGAAGAGCAATCAGAGATTTTTGATGTCCACCAATCAGGATTCTGATGACCTCCAAAATGCAGTGGAGTCTTCCATGCCCTAATATCTATCTGTGGTGCAAAGTTGGTGAGAATCCGTGAAGTAGTTTTGAAATAATCCTTCAAAGCCTATATGAATTGGAAATCTTGATTCAGAATCTGTATCCGGATCTGGATCACCTCCAAAATGCAGTGAATTCTTTCATGCCCTAATATCTATCTGTGATATAAATTTGGTGAAGTAGTTTTGAAGTAATCCTTCAAAGACTATAGAAATGGAAATCTTGATCCACAATCCGGATCCAGACTCGGATCACATCCAAAATTTAATGGAGTCTTCCATGCCATAATATCTATCAGAGAAAGATGATCCTTTGTGCATTTGCCTGACACGGTGATGTATTTATTTACTTTCTGGCATATGATGCATGCAGCAGGCAAAACAGGACCAGAGGGAACCACAGGTTGACCTGCCTTGGACTATAGTTTATTTTTTGGAGTTTCACTTGTTGATCCTGAGGTGCTGTCAGCATCACTTGTTAGCACAGACTCATCAATCTGTGTTTTTTTTTAACATCTGGATGCTCTCGTTTACATTTCTCCACTGAATCCAAGTATGTTTTGTCAATGAATCATATGTAGCATGTTGCATGAAGCCCAGCATCTTCTGGAATATTGTCAAAGTCAATAGTGATACAGTGTTTCACTAGTTTGTGCTACGGTCCTGCTCTCAACACTCAAACAAAGCCATCGTTCCACGCAGTTTCTCCCATCTTCCCATCATTCCGCCTCGTTTTTTTTTTTTTTTTTTCCATCTAGCTCAGGACCAATATACTATCTTTGTAACTCACTAAAAATACTGTAGTGCCCCATATGTTGGAATGGGATGAAACGATACGGCTTTCACTTTTTGGCCTAAATATACATCTGTCTGGAATGGTGAATTTTGGTATGTGTGACTTCATCATATGACGTTTGTGGGACTTCATTTTGAAGTCATTCATAACAATCAATCACACATGTTCTGCTGATCAATATAAGCTTTCAGTGATTCACAACCCGTTCCTCAAGTACCATCAAACCTACTCATTTCCATCTCTGTCATTCAGGTGTGCTCAGCCAATCAAGTATTACTAACAGATGCCTGAATGAAGTAATCAGCAGTGTACATTAGCTGGTACTTGAGGACCAGTTTGAGAGCCACTGCTTTAGATCATTCATCTGTGCTTTTTGGCTGTTAAGATATAGAGAAAAAGGTCTTTTTCAGGCTATGTGTTCCTTGACCTTTGACAAACTACTCCAAAATCTTGTCACCTCCAGATATTGATCCAAGCCTGGCGCCAGAAAAAAAATATTAAGGGGGTGATGAGTTTATCACAGGGGGTGGGGTCCCCCCCCCCCAAAAAAAAAGTGCGCACCGGAGGGGATGTCCCTCTGAGTGTGCGTAATAAATTGGGTGCACTCCTGGAAAGCTCATGTATTTAGGCTACACCGTTGTAAGAGACTGACTGAGTAAGAGTGATGACAGTATTTTTTTTATTATTATTTGAATGTATAGACCCTCGACAGTAGATTAACCCCACATACAGCCCTCCATCACAAGCACAAACACAGCGCAATTGGGCATGTGCGCCACTCCATGGCACACATGCCCAACTACGCATGCAGTCACAAAGTTCTTCTGAAAAACTGGAGCAATCTGAATTCGGTTGGATAAATATGGGTGTGTGTGTGGAGACAATTCACCTTGTTCACAACGTGACAGAACTTAATGATGCACTGTTACGCGAACACGGAACACTATTCTTGACCGTGCGTAATGGTTCCTGATAATTCTCCAGCAACATGTGCCATTAATCGTAATGTGTGGTAACAGGTTGCAGCAGTTCCTGAGGACACATGATGCCTCTGCCCCAAATCATCACATTCGTGATCAGCGGCCAAGAATGTGTACTTTGTGGCATTCGTGACTTGTCGTCGTTATGTGTAAATGCAGCATTAACACCCTCCCCAAGTGAGTCGTGCTACATGATCTGCCTTTTGCTTGGTGGACTTGACGAATCCCAGGAACTCCAGCTGTGACACTGCTTGAATAAATTGAGCATGCTTTTGTTCGTCCACCTTGCCATAATCACTGGACTCAGGATCCTTGCCCTCTGCTACACTGACAAGCACAACCCTCAGCCTATCAAATCGCTTTAACATAGCTATCTTAGCTAATTATAGGCCAATCTCCAACCTTCCTTTTCTCTCAAAAATTCTTGAAAGGGTAGTTGTAAAACAGCTAACTGATCATCTGCAGAGGAATGGTCTATTTGAAGAGTTTCAGTCAGGTTTTAGAATTCATCATAGTACAGAAACAGCATTAGTGAAGGTTACAAATGATCTTCTTATGGCCTCGGACAGTGGACTCATCTCTGTGCTTGTTCTGTTAGACCTCAGTGCTGCTTTTGATACTGTTGACCATAAAATTTTATTACAGAGATTAGAGCATGCCATAGGTATTAAAGGCACTGCGCTGCGGTGGTTTGAATCATATTTGTCTAATAGATTACAATTTGTTCATGTAAATGGGGAATGTTCTTCACAGACTAAAGTTAATTATGGAGTTCCACAAGGTTCTGTGCTAGGACCAATTTTATTCACTTTATACATGCTTCCCTTAGGCAGTATTATTAGACGGTATTGCTTAAATTTTCATTGTTACGCAGATGATACCCAGCTTTATCTATCCATGAAGCCAGAGGACACACACCAATTAGCTAAACTGCAGGATTGTCTTACAGACATAAGGACATGGATGACCTCTAATTTCCTGCTTTTAAACTCAGATAAAACTGAAGTTATTGTACTTGGCCCCACAAATCTTAGAAACATGGTGTCTAACCAGATCCTTACTCTGGATGGCATTACCCTGACCTCTAGTAATACTGTGAGAAATCTTGGAGTCATTTTTGATCAGGATATGTCATTCAAAGCGCATATTAAACAAATATGTAGGACTGCTTTTTTGCATTTACGCAATATCTCTAAAATCAGAAAGGTCTTGTCTCAGAGTGATGCTGAAAAAGTAATTCATGCATTTATTTCCTCTAGGCTGGACTATTGTAATTCATTATTATCAGGTTGTCCTAAAAGTTCCCTAAAAAGCCTTCAGTTAATTCAAAATGCTGCAGCTAGAGTACTGACGGGGACTAGAAGGAGAGAGCATATCTCACCCATATTGGCCTCTCTTCATTGGCTTCCTGTTAATTCTAGAATAGAATTTAAAATTCTTCTTCTTACTTATAAGGTTTTGAATAATCAGGTCCCATCTTATCTTAGGGACCTCGTAGTACCATATCACCCCAATAGAGCGCTTCGCTCTCAGACTGCAGGCTTACTTGTAGTTCCTAGGGTTTGTAAGAGTAGAATGGGAGGCAGAGCCTTCAGCTTTCAGGCTCCTCTCCTGTGGAACCAGCTCCCAATTCAGATCAGGGAGACAGACACCCTCTCTACTTTTAAGATTAGGCTTAAAACTTTCCTTTTTGCTAAAGCTTATAGTTAGGGCTGGATCAGGTGACCCTGAACCATCCCTTAGTTATGCTGCTATAGACAGTAGACTGCTGGGGGGTTCCCATGATGCACTGTTTCTTTCTCTTTTTGCTCTGTATGCACCACTCTGCATTTAATCATTAGTGATCGATCTCTGCTCCCCTCCACAGCATGTCTTTTTCCTGGTTCTCTCCCTCAGCCCCAACCAGTCCCAGCAGAAGACTGCCCCTCCCTGAGCCTGGTTCTGCTGGAGGTTTCTTCCTGTTAAAAGGGAGTTTTTCCTTCCCACTGTAGCCAAGTGCTTGCTCACAGGGGGTCGTTTTGACCGTTGGGGTTTTACATAATTATTGTATGGCCTTGCCTTACAATATAAAGCGCCTTGGGGCAACTGTTTGTTGTGATTTGGCGCTATATAAAAAAAAAATTGATTGATTGATTGATAGACACATGCCATATCCGTTTGTTTTAAAATGAATTACTTTAGTTAATTAATTTGGTTTATTTGTTAAATACATGATATTATTGAGTAACTAATATTTTGCTATATTTTCCAGTATTTCTTTTTCTTTCTTTTTTATCTTTATTTTTTGATAACTTTCACATCCGAAGGGGCGGGGTTGATGACGTGAGGGGGCGTCGCCCCCAAACGCCCCCTCGTGGCGCCGGTTCTGTATTGGTCTGAATAATATTACCTGCATCCAACTGTTTTTGATGTATCTTGTCTACACACACACACACACACATGCACAGGATAGTTACTGAGAGCACTGAGTTCATATTGCTGACAATGGGCCTCATGTATCAACGTGCGTACGGCGATATTTGAGTGTATATGGGGTGTACAACAAAACGGCTGCGCTGCTTGGCATTTATCAATGTGGTCGTTGGCGTACGCTGCACTGAAAATATACACCAGGTCAAGAGGTGGCGTAAATTATACACCAAAATGAACCAGCGCTGGAATCCACATAAAAATGAAAATTATCAACATGATAAACAGTGCCATTATACAAATCAGTGCATATGTTACATAAATAACACTTTCCTGATTATACTACATAATAATCAATACAAATCCCGCTTTTGCGGGATTGCTGGTCTATCGAGCACAATCCGTGGCCACAGCGCTGACCGCAAAGAAAGCACTGCTCGCCTTTTTCTCCAGAGCCTGGAGCCAGAGCAGCGCTGAGCTTAACTTTATGTGGTGTGATCGTTTTAGACAATGAAATTGATAATTACAACTGTAGTGTTGTCATTCCCTTCGTCCGTGCTGCAGTCAGGTTTTGTTTTCTCCATTCGTTTGTTACAATAAAATAAATAAAGAAATACATTTTAAAAATAAAGAAATCTGAATAATTAGGCGTGTCTTATTAATTGAGTGAGCAAATATCCACATGTCAAGAATTATTGACATGTGAAAAGAGAATACAGTGGTTCCTCGCTATAACGCGGTTCACCTTTCGCGGCCTCGTCGTTTTATGGAGTTTTTAGTCCAATTTTGCATGCCTTTTTTTTTTTTTTTTTTACAGTGTTCTGTGTTCTGCATGTCTGTTTATAAGAATCTTCTCACCCAGAAGAAAAAAGAGCGCCAACAACTACCATAACTGTGTTTGTCACTCGGAAACAGACACCTGCAGCGGGGTGTGAGTGGAAAAAGGTGCGGCGTCAGGACGCAGAGGTGGGATCAGAGGAACTGTGAAATACTGGTCAGTCACTATTAATAATTTCTTATGTGTCCAACCTCGTACGTTGATCATTAAAATTAAATTTGTTACTTCTAAAAGCCATCAGAATTATTTATAGGAAAATGTTCTATTTTTATTTCTCAAACAAATGTTTGGGTCTGAAAACAGTTTGGTCTTATTTTTCTACTAAGATTTGAACTTTGAGAGTGTTTACACACGAGAGAAAAGTGAGAAAATGTTCATGCCTGTTTGAGAAAGTGTATAAACTGTGTAGTGAGGGATTTTACAGCTTTGAAACGTCTATAATAATTGTAAAAACTAACGCTGACTACGTCGCGGTTTTGCGTATTACGGGCTATTTTTAGAACGTAACTCCCGCGATAAACGAGGGACCACTGTAACACTTTTTTGATTATATACTACAAAACAATTGATATGATGGCCGCTTTTGACGCTCTATTGGCACGCGTCGTGATTGGTGGAGTTCTTTTTCTTTGCTGTCTACCTGGCTTCCATGTCGTAAAATGAGGGTGTGTCTGAAGCAGAGTCTGAATATTTATGGGTGTGTTTATTATAATTACGATTGTTTTCACCCACCGCATTTATCAAGGTCACGTCAGGCGTACGCTGGAAATGGGCAGGTGTGCACTGCTTGATACATGTCACGGCAACTTTGGTGTACTTCAAATTTACACCGTAAATTTACACCACAAGTGCGCAACGTTGATACATGAGGCCCAATGAGAGCAAATAGAATGATTCCATCATTTGTGTTCTTCCACATGTTGCTGTGTTCAAGAAATTATTTAATAAAATCAGAATAATTTCTTCAGTTTCTCTATGCAACACTTTCTCTTTCGAGTATCAGCCAGCACTCATTAAATTATCTCATAAAGACTTTATTTCCAAAAATTGAACAGACAGAATCAGTTAAATTGCCCTTTGGGATGTTTAACTGTAGCATTTGTTCTAATATCCTGGAGATGAATAAAAGAGTACAAGGAAAATAGTAAATGTTTAATGGGATTTCAACCTGTATTAGATACAAGGAAAAACACAGCGGCCTGTGTTGAGGGAAAAATAAAATGAATTTCCCTATAGTGGCATGAAAAATACGTCTTAGCCACACGTTCTGCTTCTGAATGAAAATCCAGCTATTTAACAGAACTCAAACTGGAGGAAAGCTCTTGAAACGTGTTTGTGTTGACTCGTTTTATTTTCCTGACCCTTCACTCATCTCTCTGCATGTGGCGATATGGGCGGACCAATCAAATCGATGCCTGTTAGTAAGTACTGTGACTTCACATCTCTGGGGGCTCAGCCACTGATTGTGTTTGCGTTTTTCCAGATGGTCACTAAATGGAACACTCATTGATCTGGGGAATGACTACCGGCGTCACATGTCTGGGGGCAACCTGATCATTAGCAATCTGGACAAGGACCAAGATGCAGGGATGTACCAGTGCACAGCCTTCAACACGTGGGGATCCATCCTCAGCCCCAGAGCCAGCCTGCAGTTTGCATGTAAGTGATCACAGCACTGATAACACACAAACTATGGCATTCTGAAATCTGTCTTGGTCCGTCTTCTTCTTTTTTTTAAATTTACTATTCTGATTACTCGTTTAGATTGCCTTTGCACTGATTTTCAAGAGGGAAATGGTAATCGAATGAAATGTCAGATGCAACAAACACAGTAGGTGAGGCAGCTCCTTACTGCCTCTGAATGCCATTGATTCTCGTTAGTGCTTCCAACTCTGACAGCAGTTATGGTCTACCCCAACTGACTCATATTTTGCCAAGTAATTTGCCACCCCCTGTGATCCAGACTTTAAACGAGAGACAAACACAAATAATGCTTTCAAAGGGTTGGTATCTTTGTAATTGTCAGCTATTCCTCTTGGTATAAATTAACACAGCAGATGGATGAGCTGCTATAAAGAGGGGGTGTGGATGGATGGTGATTCTGTGACGCCAGGTTCTACCTTTCAGACAGGCTGTGCAGAAGCACCTCTTCTCCACTGATCAAACTTGCTGACTATTGATCATGTCCCAAAGATAGAGAGCCTTTCACTTCCTCTTTGGAGATGGACTGCTATTTTTCCGATAGACCAGTAATGAATCTCACATGTGCAGATGGGGTGAAGAGCACAACCGCTTGACATTTATTTTCTTACCTAATGCACAGTGGGGGAGGTCTCAGAGACTGACATAGCTGTTTTTTTTTGTTTTTTTTCATTGTAATGAGGTAAGTCTGAGCTTGAAATGCCATGCCTTTATTCCTGCTGTCTGTACCACTAAAATTCAAGTTATCTGCGTATAATATTTCATTTAAACCAAAGTTTGGTTCAATATCTCTTCCTTCAGCATAAATCCGTTACTGAGATGAGTTCCTTTGAGTGCAATAAAAGATTTCTGAAATGCCAGCAGTGATTGTTTGATGCATTGTCTGCATTTCAATCCAGTCAACATTCAAGATTTTATTGATAAATGCTTGCACTGCACAACACTGAGTCCATGACCCTCTGCCACATCTGTGGTCCAAACTGTGGTCATGTTCATGTTGCTTTCAGAAAAAAATGCATCCTGTGTTCACAATCCTTAATCACTCCTCAATTTAGCAACAAAACGTTTCTTCCATTTCTGCAGATGTTTACATACACTGAAACATTGTTGAATTTATGTACAAAACATCACATTTATTCAGTTTTCATATAGAAAATGGACAGAAAATGGTCCAACCACAACACCTACATTGGAAATCTTATATAGCTCCAAATCAGGAAAAACTTGGGACAAGATGGAAAATGCAAATAACACCCCCCACAGTGATTTACTTTGACTTCTTTTTCACTGCAACCATGATTAACCCAAGATATTTCATATTTTTGGAGTCAGCATCCTTTTATTTGTTAATATACATCGATTCCTGCATTTCATGCTTGCAACACATTCCAAAAAAAGTTGGGACAGGGACAATTTAGAGCTGTAATGAGGTAATAAATAAATGAATGGACAGCATGGTGGATTTGTAGTTAGCACTATTGTCTCACTGCAAGAAGGTTGTGGGATCGCTTCCCACCTGTCCCTTTCGATGTTAAGTTTACATGTTCTCCTTGTGTTTACCTGGGATCCCTCCGGGTGCTCCAGCTTCCTCCCATCTCCAAAGATATGCAGGTTAGGTGAATTGGCGACTTGAAATTGACCATAGGTGTGAGGGCATGTGCAAATGAGTTTTTTCTGTGTATCTATGACCCTGTATTAGAGTGGGATTCTGTCCAGGGTTTACTCCTTGTCATGCCCCATGACTGCTGGGGTAGTCTCCAGCCCCCCTGTGACCCTTGATTGAACTAAGCGGGTCTTTTACCACCCTAACCTGCTGCACATCCTTCCCAGCTCTGTCCCTTTGTCTGGCCAATCGGGACAAGTCCTTTTCTCCTTCCTTACTATTCAACTTCTTGTACAGCTCCTTCGCTTTTGCCACTTCTCTTTTCGCCTTACGTCACATCTCCTTGTACTCCCGTCTACTTTCTTTATCTCTACGACTATCCCAAAACCTTTTTGCCAACCTCTTTCTCCTTATGCTTTCCTGGACCTCTTCATTCCACCACCAAGTCTCCTTGTCTTCCTTCCACTGTCGAGATGTCATACCCAGTACTGTCGTAGCTGTCTCCCTCACCACATCTGCAGTACTTTTCCAGTTGTCCAAAATTGCTTCCCCTCCAACAATTGCTTCTCTCACCTGCTTGCTAAATTTCACACAACAGTCTTCCTCCTTCAGCTTCCACCATCTGATCCTTTGTTGAGCTCTCACTCTCTTCTTCTCCTTTACCTCTGAAGTCATCCTACAAACAAACACCCTATGCTGTCTAACGACACTCTCTCCTGCCACCACCATACAGTCTCTGATTTCTTTTAGTTTGCCTCTCCTATAAAGAATGTAGTCCACCTGTGTGCACCTTCCTGCACTCTTATATGTCAGTTAGCTGTTTTACAACTACCCTTTCAAGAATTTTTGAGAGAAAAGGAAGGTTGGAGATTGGCCTATAATTAGCTAAGATAGCTGGGTCAAGTGATGGCTTTTTAAGTAATGGTTTAATTACTGCCACCTTAAAAGCCTGTGGTACATAGCCAACTAATAAAGATAGATTGATCATATTTAAGATCGAAGCATTAATTAATGGTAGGGCTTCTTTGAGCAGCCTGGTAGGAATGGGGTCTAATAGACATGTTGATGGTTTGGAGGAAGTAACTAATGAAAATAACTCAGACAGAACAATTGGAGAGAAAGAGTCTAACCAAATACCGGCATCACTGAAAGCAGCCAAATATAACGATATGTCTTTGGGATGGTTATGAGTAATTTTTTCTCTAATAGTTAGAATTTTATTAGCAAAGAAAGTCATGAAGTCATTACTAGTTAAAGTTAAAGGAATACTCGGCTCAATAGAACTCTGACTCTTTGTCAGCCTGGCTACAGTGCTGAAAAGAAACCTGGGGTTGTTCTTATTTTCTTCAATTAGTGATGAGTAGTAAGATGTCCTAGCTTTACGGAGGGCTTTTTTTTTATAGAGCAACAGACTCTTTTTCCAGGCTAAGTGAAGATCTTCTAAATTAGTGAGACGCCATTTCCTCTCCAACTTACGGGTTATCTGCTTTAAGCTGCGAGTTTGTGAGTTATACCACGGAGTCATCCAAAGTTGTCCTCAATGAGGATATAAAACTATTGACGAGATAATCTATCTCACTCACAGAGTTTAGGTAGCTACTCTGCTCTGTGTTGGTATATGGCATTGGAGAACATAAAGAAGGAATCTTATCCTTAAACCTAGTTACAGCGCTTTCTGAAAGACTTCTACTGTAATGAAATTATTCCCCACTGCTGGGTAGTCCATCAGAGTAAATGTAAATGTTATTAAGAAATGATCAGACAGAAGGGGGTTTTCAGGGAATACTGTTAAGTCTTCAATTTCCATACCATAAGTCAGAACAAGATCTAAGGTATGATTAAAGTGGTGGGTGGACTCATTTACATTTTGAGCAAAGCCAATCGAGTCTAACAATAGATTAAATGCGGTGTTGAGGCTGTCATTCTCAGCATCTGTGTGGATGTTAAAATCGCCCACTATAATTATCTTATCTGAGCTAAGCACTAAGTCAGACAAAAGGTCCGAAAATTCACAGAGAAATTCACAGAGAAACTCACAGTAACGACCAGGTGGACGATAGATAACAACAAATAAAACTGGTTTTGAGGACTTCAAATTTGGATGGACAAGACTAAGAGACAAGCTTTCAAATGAATTAAAGCTCTGTCTGGGTTTTTGATTAATTAAGCAGCTGGAGTGGAAGATTGCTGCTAATCCTCCGCCTCGGCCCAAGCCACGAGCGTTCTGGCAGTTAGTGTGACTCGGGGGTGTTGACTCATTTAAACTAACATATTCATCCTGCTGTAACCAGGTTTCTGTAAGGCAGAATAAATCAATATGTTGATCGATTATTATATCATTTTCTAACAGGGACTTAGAAGAGAGAGATCTAATGTTTAATAGACCACATTTAACTATTTTAGTCTGTGGTGCAGTTGAAGGTGCTATATTATTTTTCTTTTTGAATTTTTATGCTTAAATAAATTTTTGCTGGTTATTGGTGGTCTGGGAGCAGGCACCGTCTCTACGGGGATGGGGTAATGAGGGGATGGCAGGGGGAGAGAAGCTGCAGAGAGGTGTGTAAGACTACAACTCTGCTTCCTGGTCCCAACCCTGGATAGTCACGGTTTGGAGGGTTTAATAAAATTGGCCAGATTTCTAGAAATGAGAGCTGCTCCATCCAAAGTGGGATGGATGCCGTCTCTCCTAAGAAGACCAGGTTTTCCCCAGAAGCTCCCCAGAGCTCAAAGTCCCCACTCTCATTTCCACCCTTCTAGTTTTCTTCTTCTCCCGCTGTTTGTGGAAATGTTCTCCTCCTCTTCTTTGTTGTCTTCGCCCAGCAGTAGCCCAATTTCCACTGGCACCCTGTTGGGCAATAGCACCAGTGGCAGACATTGTTAACCCGGGCCTCGACTGATCCAGTATGGAAATTTGATTCTTAGTTTGCATCATTGGGTTGGCTTGTTTTATGCCAGATGCCCTTCCTGACGCAACCCTTCTCATTTTTCCGGGCTTGGGACCGGCACTCAGAATGTACTGGTTGCACACCCCATGTGCCTGAGTTCCAGACTGTTATCAGTAACAAGACCAAAATCCAGCATCTCTCGTGGTATGGGGTGTTGTCAGTGCAATTGGAAAAGGTCATTTACATTTCTGTGATGGCAACATTAAAGTTATAGGGCCATCCACATCCACAACTGACAAAATATATTTTCTCCTTTAATCAAGAGAACATATTAACCTGAGGGCCACCTTACTGAGAATAATCTGTTTTGAGCCACTGCAGTCTGCTTTTAGAAAATATAATTTCACAGAGACAGCTCTTACTTAACTGGTGAATGATCTGCTTGCATTGGATTCAGACACCAATATGGTTAGATCCCAGTGCTGCATTTGACATTGTGGATCATCATATTCTACTCGATAGGCTGGAGAATCATTTTGGGATTACTGGGAATGCCCTTGCATGGTTGTCATACCTGCCCAGTCGTTCTCACTGTGTTTTGTACAGTAACACTACGTCTAACCTTAGTGACATGAAATTTGGGGTTCCAGAGGGGTCTGTCTTAGGCCCCCTACTTTTCTCCCTTTATATAGCACCCCTTGGGCACATATTGCGGCATTTTGGGATTACCTTTCACTGCTATGCTGATGATACTCAGTTATACTGGTAATGTGTATATATATATGCAGTGGTGGGCACAGATAACCAAAAAATTAACTTTGATAACAGATAATCAGATAACTGAAAAGTTATCTTTGATAAAGATAAACCAATAAACTAGTGTTGTGACATTCGCGAAAGAGCCAATTCTTTTGAACGGATCTTTCATATGAACGAAGGGAGCAGAGTCGCAGCTGTGCAGGAGCCGTTCTTTTTGTCATTCTTTTTTTTCATGCGTGTTTGTTTCACACAGCTCCCAGGAACATCCTGTTGCGGTTGCGGCTGTGTGCCCCCCACATAGAAAGACAGCAGCTACGGGGGGAGGGGCACAGGCAGCATGTGCCTTCACATTAGAGCATGACACAGGGGTGGATTTTCACTCCTGTCCCATCCCGCTCCCAGAAAAAAAATCCCATCCTGTCCCAATCCTGGACTGGAGTAAAAAAATAAATCCCATCCCATCCCACTCCTGTAAAGATGACTCCCAATCCCATCCCGCTCCCACTCAAAATCAGTCCCACTCCCATCCCACTCCTGTATGGCTCGCGCCGTGATGATCAATCAGGGATTGAATATGTAGTGACGTGGAGATGTCTGGAGTTTCACTGAAGATGTGAACATGTCCTGTATCTGTTAGCAGCCTGTGAGCAGGACTTATGTCTCTTTTGTCCTTTATTTCACAATTATGACAGAGTTTTTGGAGCAAGCAGCAGCACCACAGCAGAGTTTCTTTTTCTGTTTATGTTACGTGCGCGCGCAAGCGAATCGTCCATGGAGATTATTTTACTTATTAACTACACAGATGTATAATAAAACAAATGGTGACTGGTTTCTAAATACAATTATGAGAGAGTTTTTTGGTGGAAGAGTGAGCTGCAGCAAGCAGCGGAGTTTCTTTTTTTGTTTTTTAATTGTTTACATGTGCGCGCGTGAACGGGACAGTTGGTCCTCAAGTTGGGTCCTGCAGAGGCAGAAGGACCGCTGAAAGCAGCCGTCATCCAGACTCAGCTCCTGCAGCAAATAATGATACTCTCTGTATTGGGAGCTTTTCACAACAACTCGCTCCGTGTGATCAAGGTCCGTCATGTTAACTTGACTGACAACTGGAGCCGGCGAGCGGAATGGAAGCTCCTCCTATTTGATGACGCACCGGGGTGAATTTTCGCAGCAAAAGCAGAGTGACACACCGGGCGAAGGAGGCGCGTCTGTCGCCACGCGACACCTGCGAATTTGTAGCATCTGATTGCGCCCAGTGTGAACGCGGCATTAAATAGATGAAAATCATCATCTATTTTTGGCATTCCCGCTCCTGCCCGCTCCCATTCATTTTTATTCCCGTCCCATCCCAATCACGGGATTGATAAAATTTTGACTCCCATCCCGCAGGAATCATGTGACCCACGGGAATTCCCAAAAAATGTCATCCTCTACTTTACATGAGTACTTCTGCAGGGGGGAGGGGGGTATTGTATTCTGTATTCTGTAATTATTCTAGTTTTATCTACTGTTAGTGGGACGTGCCCGGAACACCTCTCCAGCGAGGCGTCCAGGGGGCATCCGGAAAAGATGCCCGAGCCACCTCAACTGACTCCTTTCGACGTGGAGGAGCAGTGGCTCGACTCCGAGCTCCTCCCAAGTGACCGAGCTCCTCACCCTATCTCTAAGGGAGCGCTCAGCCACCCTGCAGAGGAAACTTATCTCGGCCGCTTGTACTCGTAATCTCGTTTTTTCGGTCATGAGCCAAATCTCATGACCATAGGTGAGGATCGGAACGTAGATCGATCGGTAAATCCAGAGCTTTGCCCCCCTACTCAGCTCTCTCTTCAGCACGACAGTCCGATACAGCGACCGCATCACTGCAGATGCTGCACCGATCCGTCTATCGATCTCACGCTCCATCCGTCCCTCACTCGTGAACAAGACCCCGAGATACTTAAACTCCTCCACTTGAGGCAAGGACACTCCACCAACCTGAAGAGGGCAAAGCACCTTTTTCCGGTCGAGAACCATGGCCTCGGATTTTGGAGGTGCTGATTTTCATCCCGGACGCTTCACACTCGGCTGCTTACTGATTGTTTCAATCATTCATTATGTAAACCTACATGTTAATGTGACGTGTGTCGTGTGTTGGTGTTTACAGATAATTGAGATAAATGTGCTTTTGTAAAATATTCCATTTTTTATTTGTAAAAACAGGCATTTTTAAGGAGCCCTGGAAGTGTCATCGCAAAATGTTTTACATGTGGAGAGAATGTGCGCACGTTTTATGATGTTGTAACGTGCACTCAATATTGACACATAAATGTTGGCTTTACACTGTGCAAGAGAATTTTTTGGACCGAGTTTCAGGTTAATCGCGCGTCCTGCATCATGTAGTGTACATGGAGTAACATCTGACTACCACCTCCTGATCGCCGATTGTATAGTCGAATGAAAATCAAACCTGTTTGATATTATTCTGTATCCTTCTGCTGCAGAGCTACAAGTGTCCAACCACTCGCACTGTGCATGTGCAAACACCGCAGAACTGTCTTGTAATGTTTTTGCTGTTGTTGTTTTGTAAAAAAAAAAAAACTGCCATGAACACCACTGGCCAATAGATGGCAGTAGAGGCCTTGAAATCTTTCCAAAACAAAATCCCAGTAATCCGTCTGCTACATTTAAGATGCGTGGAATTTAACTAACTCAAATACAATAACGTCTATAAATCCAGAGAATATATTCACGAGAGTTTTAGGCACTAGAGTTTAATGCTGCTGTCCATGGAGCCTGAACAGAGTGTCTGAAATGCATTTGTCCTGTCGTGAACACCCTGTCCTACCCATAATGCACTGCTGGGCTCAGCATGTGCTCACAAAACCTTAAAAATTATCACATTATTTTAAAACTAAAACATATATCTGATATTTTCACTTTATAAAACTTCAGACATGACAGTAATTTTAAATAACTTGTCCAAAATTAGTTTTGTTAAAATTTGAACCATAAGTTAAAAATGTATGCCTCTGGATTGGATATGGCCTTGGGTGTTATTGCCAGCATATCAGTGTGGTATTAAAGGAAATGTTTTTTGTGTGTGTGTGTGTGTCTGTGTGTGTGTGTGTGACTAGTTCTCCTTTGCCTGCAGAGGTAGAGTGTTTTTTCCTGGAAGTATCTCTCTACTGTTTGCAGAGGGTAGAACTATATACATCTGTTAGGAAACTTTTAACAGGTAGGTCTCAAATGATTTTAAATTTTAAATCAGCTGGGTTTACTGCATTATCAGTCTAAAAGTTATCGGAGGACAATTCATCGGAAGATAATTAGTCCGATAATGGTTTTTAAAGTTATCTAAAAAGATAATCCGATAACGAAAACATTATCTTCGATAATTATCTGTTATTAGATTATCGGAAGCGTGCCCACCACTGTATGTATGTATGTATATATGGGGTGGGCGTTTATACGCTTTGCTTCTGCTCACCCCCTTTTTGGTCACACATGTCACTGTGGAATTGTCTTGTGTATCAGTTTTTGTTATTGTCAAGTTTGTGTGCCAAAATAAATAAATTCAATTCAATTCAATACATGCCAATAACTGCTGGTAATCTTATCCACATGAACTCCTTAGAAGATTGCCTTGCATCAATGAGAAGCTGGATGTCTAGCAACTTCCTGCTTTTAAACTCTGATAAGACTGAAATGATGGTTCTTGGTCCAGTAAGACATTGGCATCAATTTGACCAGCTAACGCTTAGCCTAAGCTCATGTGTCATACATCACACTGACAAAGTGAGGAACCTTGGGGAAATTTTTGATCCTACGTTGTCCTTTGACCTCCACATTAGAGATATTACAACTGCTTTCTTCCACCTGCGAAATATAGGGAAGATTCGTCCCATCCTGTCTATGGCTGATGCTGAGAACCTGATTCACGCATTTGTCTCTTCTAGATTGGACTACTGCAATGTTCTATTTTCTGGTTTACTGCAGTCCAGCATTAGGGGCCTCCAGTTGGTTCAAAGCGCTGCTGCCAGACTTTTGGCGTGAAACAGAAAGTTTTGACCACATTACACCCATTTTGGCATCTCTTCTTTTGAGCTGTGTGAATAGCCCCAAATTTTCTAAGTGCCCCATGAGGGTGTTACCGATCAACACAAATCAGCTTGACCAGCTCAATATCCCCATAGGCTGGAGCCGTGAGCCCATCTATGTGAGCGTGTTGTTGCAATGGGAAGGTGGACGTGTTGCATACAGATCATGTGTTGATTGACATGGTCAGACGTGCACACACAGTTATGCGTTTGTCAGGGGACCGTGGTTGACATGTAATCACATCATGGGTTGGATGACATTCAAAATCATGCAAGGAGGGGGCTGAGGACTGCCCACGGCCAGTACTGTGGTCCTGCAGTTTGCACCGCTCCACATCGCAGCCGCGGCATCAGCACAACACACAGCTGGAGAACGCATATTGTCACATGAGCTCTGATCACCCATGTGCAAGGCACGGTGCTGCATGCATGTCCTCAAACGATGACGACATTGGGAAAAATAAAAACACACTGCATTGCCTCAACCACATCTCAGCACACACGGCGATGACCATGCAGTCAAAGCTGCACCTGATCACTGCGTCATTGCTACACACAGCCGAGGAACACATATCGCGCCACAGAGAATATCACATAATGAGATGCCAGGTGATGCATGTGCATCGGCGGGCTCTCCTTACATTGTAATAAATTAAACCACATATCACCTTTGCAATGCAGTCAGCAGTGCTTCAGTGTGCGCTGGCTAGAGGGACACGCAGAGCCGGCTCACGTGTTCATGATACAGTATGAGTGCATCAGGTCATTCATGTAAAAAATAAAAGGAAGAAGTCATCCATGTCAGTTCAGTACGTATGTGTTTACGTCCAAGAGGAGGATAATTCATGTATGCAGGTGTGTGTGTGTGTATGTTTTAGTTTTTACAGTGAGAACAGAATTATGGACAGTAACATGATTGTCTGACATTGAAACAGTACATTCATTGTTCTTGTGATCTGTTTTGTGCTGTCACATATTTGTTGATTTATCCACAGCATAAATAATATGTCCATCATGTAATCACTGCTGCTGCTGTCTGAGCACGACGTACATCCTCCAGGTGGAATGTTTCACAGTTCTCCATTTTGGTTTTTGTCGCTCATTTTCGGACAGTTTCTGTGTCTTCTGCCCAACTTCATGTTATGTCTGAAAGGGCCATAATATATGGCCCTATATATATATATATATATATATATATAAAGGCATTCATGTTGTATTACCAAAGTATTTTTTATGTTGTTTCTTTTACTTTTTATGTATGTTTCTCTCAGAGTCTACGTAAATAAAATACATACTGTTTAAAAAGTCATAAATAACATTGAAGATGTTAAAAACAAAAATGACACAATGCTCCTTTAATCCAGTGAGCAGGAGTTTTTTTTCTGTCTTGACAGTTTTTTTTGGGGGGGGGGGGGGGGGGGGGGGTTGTGTTTTTTGTGTTTCAACAATATTACCACTAAATTGCCTTTTTTGAACAAGAGCTGAACTTGGAATGATTTGATGGTAAAACCTGCTCTTTTAAAGATTAAACCCTGGATGAAAAACTTTCTGAATCAGTTTTTCATTTACCTGCTTCACTGAGGCTTGTAAAGAGTAAACAGTGCCAACTCCAGGTCTGGAAGTAAGAAATGTAACCAGTTATTTGTGATTGGTGTCACCCAATCACCAAATAATTGATGCTATTTCCAGACTGTCAGATGCATTTATTGCTCCAGTTGGCTTGATAATTTGCTCCAGGCAGAAAGACAGCAGATTCCCAACATGAACCCATACATAATACAATGCTGCATTTCACAGTCAGTCGGGACAATGTTACATCCTCCCATGAGATCCTGAGAACAAAGTGTCTGCTCAAGGAGAAATGGTAACCTCCACAGGGCCTTATTTGAGAGACACTTTTTTATGATATGAAGAGCCAAAAAAAAAAAAAAGAAAAAAATCTTTAATATATCAGGTTTTCTACTGCTTACCAAAGTGAAGACCTGAAATACTTTGTATGGCGATGATGATAATGTGCCTCTTTAAACATTATTGAATGAAAATAAAGAACCATGTTCCCCTAAGAGCACACAGGAAATGAATAAGATTATTGCATGTCTGCAATCTTGTGATGCAGCTACCACCCTGATTTCAAATATGCAAAAATGAAAAATACAGAACCAACTACATTTCCTTTTTGACCTTGACAGACTACATTGTGTGTGCTAAAATAATCCATCTGCATGTTCACCTGCTAGGCACACCTCACGTTCATGAAGGCAAATGGACGTGGCTGGCTGTTCCCCATCTGTACATACAAATCAGCAGTTCATGCAAGTGTGCTCCCAGCTCCCCCACTCCCCGACATGGCACATGTGTTACGGATGGGGGAAGTGGGGGAGGTCCCCAACACACACGCGATGCACATGTGTTGAGGGGGAGCCGACACTCTGGCATGCCACATGTGTGTTGCTTTGTAACGCCACACTCATGGGGGCACTTGGACAAATTTCACATCCAGCTCAAAAGTCATTGTCTGCTCATTATTTTCGTGCTAACAGTGCAAATAGCCACACATTTTCTAAGTGCCCATGAGTGTGTTGGATGTTCGTGTGACACATAGAATTTGGTCGACACCTGCCCCAACAGGGATCGAATGGGCTCTCAAAGGGCACTCTCTGTCTTTCAGCTGGTGGTGTGCGTGAATAGTTGTAGTGAAAGGTGTACAAGATGTGGGAGGCAGCTTTTTCACAACTGGCATGCAAGTCTTCCATCGTGCGCTAGTTGGCTTCACTCGTGTTATGTGTGAAGGGGCCCTAATGCCAGTCATTGTGGCATGATGGATACTGATTCTGCTCAGAAAGGAATCAATGCAGCTGCAGTGAGTTTGGCCTCGAGCTCTCTGAGATACAGTGTGTGGTCAGATCACTGCGGTGGAGCCCATTATTCTCCAGAGCAGAGCAAGAGAACTGTTTCCTCGACTCAAGTCAGCTACAGCTCTGACCTCCTGCTGCCAGCCTCTGTCACAGGTGAAGGAGTCATCCTTTCTTTGTCCACTAAGTAATTATTAGCCGTTCACTTTTCTACCTCCCATTGTTTCCTAAACCTGTTAGAACAAGACAGGGGCCACTCAGAGAGAGAACTTTTCAGAGGGATCACAGATGTCACTCTTGGTTTGAGATAATAAAACATTACTGTCACCAGTATATGGATTTATTTTCCTTGTGAAAGGTAGCTGTTGAGGTGTGAACAAAGTTTGATTTGTTGATTGTTATATGAAAACATTTCTTTGTCACCCCTTATTGACTGGTTAGTCCAAATAACCTTTAACAATACGTCTTCATATCTTCCATTAAGATGAATTTGAATCTTCATCAACAGTTGCAAAGAATTAGCTCTTCCATCTGCTTAAACTGGTAGGGCATTCAGCAAATGTGTACTTCTGGTGGGGTAATCATCGCTACATCTAGATTTTATCACCAGCAAATCATTGTGACATCATAGACGGGTGTTAAAGAATGGCTTTGATCATTTTAATTCATCACTATATGGTCTTGTGGACTCAGTTTCTCAATGAGATTGGCATGATGCCTGGCTCGTAAAATGGTCTCAGTTGCAAAGACAACCTAGTCTTCTAAATTAATTTATAACACCAGTGACATGCCTAGAGTCTCATTTAATATAGTGGTGAAACACACAGAGTCGTCAGCATGTAAGCAGTTCACTGTTGTGTGTGCGTTCTTCTTGCCCTGTCTGTGCTTTTTGTTTTTGGATTTGTGTCCCAGTCCCGTCCTCAGCGGAATAGGGTTTACATTTTGTCTGTTGCACACGCCCCCTTTTGGTTTCCTGCATATGTGTCACACTGTATGTCTAGCAAGCTGTCTTGTGTAGTCCTTCACATCATTGTGTTCTGTCATGTCTGAGTATGGTGTGTGTGTGTGTGTGTGTGCGCGCGCCCCTGACCTGTGGTTCTTGTCAGTGTGTGTGGGTTTGGTATCCATGGTGTTCACCCCCTGTTTGTGTATCAGTCTGTGTGGTCTCCTGCTGTCTGTGCGTCCTTACATCCTCCCTTGTCAAGTTCATCACGTCTTTGTTATTGCTCCTGTCGTGCACTTTTGTTTTCCCTGTCCACAGGTCACCTTGTCCTTATGAGTCATGCTTATCAGTGTCTTTAAGCATTTCTTAGGTTTGTCATGTTTATGTCCAATTTTCACTCCCTTCAATACTGAGCTCTGTCAATCTGCTTATTGTCTGAGTATCAAATCAAATCAATTTTATTTATATAGCGCCAAATCACAACAAACAGTTGCCCCAAGGTGCTTTATATTGTAAGGCAAAAGCCATACAATAATTACAGAAAAACCCCAACGGTCAAAACGACCCCCTATGAGCAAGCACTTGGCGACAGTGGGAAGGAAAAACTCCCTTTTAACAGGAAGAAACCTCCAGCAGAACCAGGCTTAGGGAGGGGCAGTCTTCTGCTGGGACTGGTTGGGGCTGAGGGGAGAGAATCAGGAAAAAGACATGCAGTGGAAGAGAGCAGAGATCAATCACTAATGATTAAATGCAGAGTGGTGCATACAGAGCAAAAAGAGAAAGAAACACTCAGTGCATCATGGGAACCCCCCAGCAGTCTAAGTCTATAGCAGCATAACTAAGGGATGGTTCAGGGTCAACTGATCCAGCCCTAACTATAAGCTTTAGCAAAAAGGAAAGTTTTAAGCCTAATCTTAAAAGTA
Organism: Thalassophryne amazonica; assembly: GCF_902500255.1. Taxonomy (NCBI): domain Eukaryota; kingdom Metazoa; phylum Chordata; class Actinopteri; order Batrachoidiformes; family Batrachoididae; genus Thalassophryne; species Thalassophryne amazonica. The sequence goes on along the minus strand of NC_047105.1, from coordinate 137,639,801 downwards.
GAGAGGGTGTCTGTCTCCCTGATCTGAATTGGGAGCTGGTTCCACAGGAGAGGAGCCTGAAAGCTGAAGGCTCTGCCTCCCATTCTACTCTTAAAAACCCTAGGAACTACAAGTAAGCCTGCAGTCTGAGAGCGAAGCACTCTATTGGGGTAATATGGTACTATGAGGTCCCTAAGATAAGATGGGACCTGATTATTCAAAACCTTATAAGTAAGAAGAAGAATTTTAAATTCTATTCTAGAATTAACAGGAAGCCAGTGAAGAGAGGCCAATATGGGTGAAATATGCTCTCTCCTTCTAGTCCCCGTCAGTACTCTAGCTGCAGCATTTTGAATTAACTGAAGGCTTTTCAGGGAACTTTTAGGACAACCTGATAATAATGAATTACAATAGTCCAGCCTAGAGGAAATAAATGCATGAATTAGTTTTTCAGCATCACTCTGAGACAAGAACTTTCTAATTTTAGAGATATTGCGCAAATGCAAAAAAGCAGTCCTACATATTTGCTTAATATGCGCATTGAAGGACATATCCTGATCAAAAATGACTCCAAGATTTCTCACAGTATTACTAGAAGTCACGGTAATGCCATCCAGAGTAAGGATCTGGTTAGACACCATGTTTCTAAGATTTGTGGGGCCAAGTACAATAACTTCAGTTTCATCTGAATTTAAAAGTAGGAAATTAGAGGTCATCCATGTCTTTATGTCTGTAAGACATTCCTGCAGTTTAACTAATTTGTGTGTGTCGTCTGGCTTCATGGATAGATAAAGCTGGGTATCATCTGCGTAACAATACTGCCTAAGGGAAGCATGTATAAAGTGAATAAAATTGGTCCTAGCACAGAACCTTGTGGAACTCCATAATTAACCTTAGTCTGTGAAGAAGATTCCCCATTTACATGAACAAATTGTAATCTATTAGATAAATATGATTCAAACCACTGCAGTGCAGTGCCTTTAATACCTATGGCATGCTCTAATCTCTGTAATAAAATTTTATGGTCAGCAGTATCAAAGGCAGCACTGAGGTCTAACAGGACAAGCACAGAGATGAGTCCACTGTCTGAGGCCATAAGAAGATCATTTGTAATCTTCACTAATGCTGTTACTGTACTATGATGAATTCTAAAACCTGAATGAAACTCTTCAAATTGACCATTCCTCTGCAGATGATCAGTTAGCTGTTTTACAACTACCCTTACAAGAATTTTTGAGAGAAAAGGAAGGTTGGAGATTGGCCTATAATTAGCTAAGATAGCTGGTTCAAGTGATGGCTTTTTAAGTAATGGTTTAATTACTGCCACCTTAAAAGCCTGTGGTACATAGCCAACTAATAAAGATAGATTGATCATATTTAAGATGGAATCATTAATTAATGGTAGGGCTTCCTTGAGCAGCCTGGTAGGAATGGGGTCTAATAGACATGTTGATGGTTTGGAGGAAGTAACTATTGAAAATACCTCAGACAGAACAATCGGAGAGAAAGAGTCTAACCAAATACCAGCATTACTGAAACCAGCCAAAGATAACGATATGTCTTTGGGATGGTTATGAGTAATTTTTCTCTAATATTTAAAATTTTATTAGCAAAGAAAGTCATGAAGTCATTACTAGTTAAAGTTAAAGGAATACTTGGCTCAGTAGAGCTCTGACTCTTTGTCAGCCTGGCTACAGTGCTGAAAAGAAACCTGGGGTTGTTCTTATTTTCTTCAATTAGTGATGAGTGGTAAGATGTCCTAGCTTTATCGAGGGCTTTTTTATAGAGCAACAGACTCTTTTTCCAGGCTAAGTGAAGATCTTCTAAATTAGTGAGATGCCATTTCCTCTCCAACTTACGGGTTATCTGCTTTAAGCTGCGAGTTTGTGAGTTATACCACGGAGTCAGGCACTTCTGATTTAAAGCTCTCTTTTTCAGAGGAGCTACAGCATCCAAAGTTGTGCTCAGTGAGGATGTAAAACTACTGACGAGATAATCTATCTCACTCACAGAGTTTAGGTAGGTACACTGCACTGTGTTGGTATATGGCACTGGAGAACATAACAAAGAAGGAATCATATCCTTAAACCTACTACTACTACTGTAATGAAACTTATTCCCCACTGCTGGGTAATCCATTAAAGTAAATGTAAATGTTATTAAGAAATGATCAGACAGAAGGGGGTTTTCAGGGAATACTGTTAGGTCTTCAATTTCCATACCATAAATCAGAACAAGATCTAAAGTATGATTAAAGTGGTGGGTGGACTCATTTACATTTTGAGCAAAGCCAATTGAGTCTAACAATAGATTAAATGCAGTGTTGAGGCTGTCATTCTCAGCATCTATGTGGATGTTAAAATCGCCCACTATAATTATCTTATCTGAGTTAAGCACTAACTCAGACAAAAGGTCTGAAAATTCACAGAGAAACTCACAGTAATGACCAGGTGGACGATAGATAACAACAAATAAAACTGGTTTTTGGGACTTCCAATTTGGATGAACAAGACTAAGAGTCAAGCTTTCAAATGAATTAAACCTCTGTCTGGGTTTTTGATTAATTAATAAGCTGGAGTGGAAGATTGCTGCTAATCCTCTCCCTCAGCCTGTGCTACGAGCATTCTGACAGTTAGTGTGACTCGGGGGTGTTGACTCATTTAAACTAACATATTCATCCTGCTGTAACCAGGTTTGTTGTTGATCAGTTATGTTGTTGATCAATATGTTGATCAATTATTATATCATTTACTAACAGGGACTTAGAAGAGAGAGACCTAATGTTTAATAGACCACATTTAACTGCTTTAGTCTGTGGTGCAGTTGAAGGTGCTATATTATTTTTTCTTTTTGAATTTTTATGCTTAAATAGATTTTTACTGGTTTTTGGTGGTCTGGGAGCAGGCACCGTCTCTACGGGGATGGGGTAATGGGGGGATGGCAGGGAGAGAGAAGCTGCAGAGAGGTGTGTAAGACTACAACTCTGCTTCCTGGTCCCAACCCTGGATAGTCATGGTTTGGAGGGTTTAATAAAATTGGCCAGATTTCTAGAAATGAGAGCTGCTCCATCCAAAGTGGGATGGATGCCGTCTCTCCTAACAAGACCAGGTTTTCCCCAGAAGCTTTGCCATTTATCTATGAAGCCCACCTCATTTTTTGGACACCACACAGACAGACAGCAATTCAAGGGGAACATGCGGCTAAACATGTCACTCCCGGTCCGATTGGGGAGGGGCCCAGAGAAAACTACAGAGTCCGACATTGTTTTTGCAAAGTTATACTCCGATTCAATGTTCATTTTAGTGACCTCCGATTGGCGTAACCGGGTGTCATTACTGTCGACGTGAATTACAATCTTACCAAATTTACACTTAGCCTGAGCCAGCTTTTCAAATTTCCTTCAATGTCACCTGCTCTGGCCCCCGGAAGACAATTGACTATGGTTGCTGGTGTCGCTAACTTCACATTTCTCAAAACAAAGTCGCCAATAACCAGAGTTTGTTCCTCGGCGGGTGTGTCGCCAAGTGGGGAAAAAGGGTTAGAAATGTGAACAGGTTGGTGGTGTACACAGGGCTTCTGTTTAGGACTACACTTCCTCCTCACAGTCACCCAGCTGGCCTGCTTTCCCGGCTGCTCGGGATCTGCTGTGGGACAGCTAACGGCGGCTAAGCTGCCTTTGTCCGCACCAACTACAGGGGCCTGGCTATCTGATTTTCCAAGATGCAGAGCTGAGTCTCCAATTCGCCCAGCCTGGCCTCCAAAGCTACGAATAGGCTACACTTTTTACAAGTACCGTTACTGCTAAAGGAGGCCGAGGAATAACTAAACATTTCACACCCAGAGCAGAAAAGTGCGGGAGAGACAGGAGAAGCCGCCATGCTAAACTGGCTAAGAGCTAGTAGATGCGCTAAGCTAGTGGATTCCTAAAAACACACAAAGTGAATAATGTGTAAATAATTTAGAGGTGATTCAGCAGAGGGAGTGCTTTAGTTAAGGCACGTGAAGATTACACTGTGAAACAAATCGTTATCTAGTTATCTAGATCAATCTACCTACGCAGATTAAACAGCTAACAGATACAGCAAAACACCGCTGTGCTCCGGAACAGGAAGTGATACAATACCGCAGTGAGAGCATATATTCTTTGACTTTGGTTTGGGTTTGCTCAGTTTGTTATTTGATCTATGGTTTAGTTGATTACCTAGAGTGTTGGCTCATAATTTGACATTTGTTTTTGCATTTGTGGTGTACTTTATGTTTTGGTTTTATGTTTCTTGTTTAGGTTTTATCTCCAAGTTCTCTCTGATGTTTTTTGTCTCCTCGTGTTTCCGTGGTTCCATTTTGTTCATCACACCATCACACAGTTTGTTATAACCCACACCATGTTCACTATTCGGGTGCTGGTCAATTGTGACAGTTTTGCATTTATTATGTTAGTATGTCATCTTTTCCGTGTTCACGGTCTGTAACTATTTTGTGTGTGTGTGTGTGTGTGTGTGTGTGTGTGTGTGTGTGTGTGTGTGTGTGTGTGTGTGTGTGTGTGTGTGTGTGTGTCATTGCACTCCGCTTTGTTCCTGGTTTTTTTTTTTTTTTTTTTTAGTCCATTTGTTCCTGGACCTTCCCAATTGTTCACCGCCCTGTGTCATCTCCCTTTTGGATATTCACCCTGTCACTAGTATATTGTTTTGTTTGTCACCTTTGATTATTAAAACACCATGGTTTTGCATCTACTCCTCTGTAACCTGGCTGCCTGCTTTTGGGGTTCAATTTGACTTTGCTCCTGCACCAAATCGTAAATTTTCACATTATTTAGTTGGCAAAACCCAGCTCTTCAGTGGCACTGTCTTAAATAAAACTCTAAGAACTATTCCTCAAACAATTTATTGAAATCTCATGTGAAGTCATACAGATCTGGGTTCTTAATGAACATAGCTCCTTTCAGGAATTCATTCCGAAGGAACCCCCAACACAGGTACAGTGATTTTTTTTATAGAATGTGGGAATCCCCTTCCCCTTACAATGGGTGGACCTATTCTTGCAACCGGTTCCTTCGGGTGGACTGCCCCTCTATCACTGTGAAGCGATAGAGGGGCAGTCCACCCATTTCGCGTGAATGGTGTGTGATCTGGATTGTACTGAATCTGTGTTATGTCAGGCATTGTAGCTAATCTCGTTCAAATTAGAACACACAAAAACAGCACACTGCGTTGATGATTCAAGTTGGTGAGTTATGTGATAACAAGAGAAGTGAAGATGCTGGCAGTTACAAGTTGTGCCTTCTGAGCAGATAAAGACCTTAGTCAGTGTACAATGACCAGTGCAGATGTATTGGCTATCATAACAAGATAAGTGCACTGTTCCTGTGAGACTTAACTTACATACACTTGTGCACAAACTTTTACATACCCTGGCAGAATTATTGTTTTTTCAATCAATCAATCAATCAATCAATTTTTTATATAGCACCAAATCACAACAAACAGTTGCCCCAAGGCGCTTTATATTGTAAGGCAAGGCCATACAATAATTATGTACAGTTTTCAGTCATGTTGGGTGAAGCCACTTATTGTCAAACAACTGTGTTTACTCTTTTTATGACAACATAAACTATCCAAATTACCCTTTTCCAAAATTTACATACCTCTGTTCTTAATACTGTGTATTGCCCACTTCAACATCAATTACAGCATTAAGGGGTCTCCAACTGGTTCAAAATGGTGCTGCCAGACTTTTGACAGGAAACAGAAAGTTTGACCACATTACACCTATTTTGGCATCTCTTCACTGGCTTCTTGTCCCAGTGAGATCAGGTTTTAAGGTTCTGTTACTAACCTATAAAATTATTCACGGACTAGCACCTCCCTATTTAGCTGACCTAATTAAACTTTATGTCTTCCCCCTCACCCTGGAAATTAAACTCTATATTTCATGGATGTTTTATGGACTTAGATGAAGCTGTTTGACTGATGGTAAATGATATTGGTATTCTTTCTGTATGTATCTATAGCTATCTACAGTAGTAATATTTCCTGTTCTGAAGTATCTTTAAATCCCCCTTCCAAATATACTCTCCAAATATATAGACCTGATTGACACCCTGAAATATGTGATGTGATGGAAAATACTCCAATTTAGTTTTGCATAAAATATCTACAGTGTATGTATGGAAGGCACAGTACCATACCATCTTTATTTATAAAGCACTTTACTACAACCTAAGCTGACCCAAAGTGCTGTACACGAAAACAGTTAACACATTAAGACATATATTTAATAAATAAATATAGCGTACGCACACACAAACACATACACACAGACACACAATAGTATGCAAAGAAACATATGTTTAGGAAACATGAGGGGCCTATAATGTCTGCCACCTTTCTCAAATCTCTTTTGTACAAACTACATCATAAATATAAAGATTGGCAGATAGGAATCAACAGAATAATATAAATGTAGTATGAAATTGATGAATATTATTATTTGAAACAGTGTGATTCTCACTGGACGAGCAGCTCGGCAGGAGAAAGGATGAATAAAGATATTATAAAGATATCAGTAAATCATTTTTATCCACTGGGGCTATAATCTGAGGTTTGACTGAAGTTAGGTGACATTTGACCTCAAGTGAAACACTGAAGTTCAAGTTTAATCACTTATCCCAGGTAATGGCTTATAAGGAAGGCCTATCGGTATATGCAGGCAAAATTTCAAAAAATTGCAACCAGGAAAGTTGTTAAGTTGAATTTAGTGTTTGACCTTCCTGTGACCTTGACCTTTAACCTTGAGCTTGATTCTTTTGTGTCCTGAAAGGTACCTTACTAGGGTTGCTATAAGTAACCAGGAAAGTTGTTAAGTTGAATTTAGTGTTTGACCTTCCTGTTACCTTTACATTTGACCTTGATCCTTTTGGGAACTGAAAGGTACCTTGCTAGGGCTGTTATCTGTGACGCTGCAAGAGTCTGTGATGTAAACTGTGTGCTGCACAGTGAGTTAAAGGTGAAAATGCAATGATTACAGACAAACCACAAAAAATCCTAAAAACAAAAAGACAAACATACATACTGACAAACATAGCAAATCTTTCTTTTGGCAAGATATTGGGGGAAGGGAGATATCCAGGGTGGGAAGTAAGATATCATAAGACAACAGGGGGGAAGTTATCCAGAAGTTAAACTGTTACACCGGGCTCTGTGTTCTCAGGGTGCAGGACTACTTTTGTGTCCCTAGGGTGAATAAAACATCTGCGGGTCACAGAGGTTTCTCTTATTGTGCCCTTGTTCTGTGGAATGATCTCCCTGCGCCAATAAAACAGTCAGATTCTGCAGAGACTTTCAAGTCCAAACTAAACATGCACTTATTTTTAAGGTGTTGGGCTTGAGTCCAGAAGATCATGGGTTCAAATCCTCGCCTGACTGGAAAAGCCCCTATTGCTCCCAATGTGGCTAGCATACTGGCATAGTGTGTTACTATGCTTTATACCCTTTTAAATTCATTTTATTGGTAAATAGAGTGGACTTCAACTTTTTCTAAAGTCTGGGTTTTTTAGTGACGTTTAGGACTTGTGGCCGGCAATCACCTTAGTATTTTTTCTGTTTTGCTTGGTGCTTAATGCTGACAAATTATATTGTATTTGTCTTTCTGCCACCTGATTCTTTTTTTTTTTCCTCTCTCTGTTTGAGATGTTTCTGTAAAGGTTCTCAGTTGTCCAGGTGGTTTCCATAGTAGAGAAGCTTGAATCTTCGACTGGACTGGGTTGTTTGATGCAAGGACATTTCGCTTCTAATCGCAGAAGCTTCCTCAGCTAAATTTCTTGCTCTGGTAGTCTGACTTTTTTTTTTACTCTTGTAGAGAAGAGCAAACAGAAGCCAGCAAAAGCTGGAGATTTAAACTTAACAAGACCCCTGCTACTGAGAGGCAGACTGCTATTGGCAGTGACTAACAATTGCTCTAATTACCACCTATTGTACTCTTGTTAGCACCCTCCTAATGACAGGGCAGCTGTCCCTCCTAATGATGGGACTGACACCTCTCCTGACGACTCTCCTGATGACGTGAATGACTCATTACCATGAACAAAAGCGTGAAACTGCTTTGACCTGAGTACACTATTGTAAACAGGCGACAAAGCGTGTCTCCCCAGTTAAGGCTGGCTTTCAACTGTTTCACATACAAAGCTTCCTTCACTCCTCTCTCAAACCATTTCTTTTCTCTGGCTAAGATTTTAACTTCCTTGTCCTCAAATGTATGGTTAGTGTCTTTAAAGTGTAGATGAACTGCAGACTGAGGTCTACCAGTGCCCTCTCTGTGGTGCTGGTATAGCCTTTTGTGCAACGGCTGCTTCATCTGACCTATGTAAATGGTAAATGGACTGCATTTATATAGCGCTTTTCCATCTGCATCAGATGCTCAAAGCACTTTAAAATTATGCCTCACATTCACCACGATGTCAGGGTGCTGCCATACAAGGCGCTCACTACACACCGGGAGCAATCGGGGCTTTTCCAGTCAGGTGGGGATGTGAACCCATGATCTTCTGGACTCAAGTCCAACACCTTAACCACTAGACCATCAACTCCTCTCTATGTAGTGTTCGTTACAGTTTTCCTGACATCTGATAGAATACACTACATTGCTCTGTTTGTAACTAGGGATCCTGTCCTTAGGGTGAACTAATTTCTTTCTCAAGGTGTTAACAGGTTTAAAGTAAAATGGGATTTTGTGCTGTCTGAAGATCCTCTGTAGTTTTTCCCCATACTCCTGCTAAATAAGGGAAAGACACTCTTCTTCTTGGCTCCGTCTCCTGTCTGTCTGGTCTCTTTGTTCTTTGGGACTTCTGCACTTTATCCAGGGACCATTGTGGGTACCCACATAGTGTGAGGGATTTCCGGACATGTTGTTCTTTAGCCCTTCCCTCTGTAGTTGTGGGCACCTGTAGGGCCCTGTGTTGAAGAGCCCTGATCACTCCGAGCTTTACAGAGCACATCAACTCAGTGGACTCCAAAATCAAGTTCACACGTGAGGATGCCAGAAACAACCATTTAGCCTTCTTGGACTGTGATGTTACGATTGGAGAGAACAGACAGCTCCAGACAGGGGTTTACAGAAAACCCACTCACACTGACCAATATCTGCTCTTTGGCTCAAACCATCCCCTTGAACACAAGCTCGGGGTGATCAGGACTTGCGGATTATACTCAGGTGAAGTGGTAGGGTTAGAAATAGTAAAAAAAAAACAAAAAAAAAAACAAAACAAAAGCATCACAATCATGGCAGGAGCATGAACAAAGCATCAGATTGGGCTGACAAACACACTCCCTGAATGGGGAAATCACCTTGCCCTCACCCTGTGATCAGCTCTGCTCTACGATTTCAGCCGTCACGGTTGGTGACTCTCGCTCCAGCACCTGTTAAAGTGATGAACTGTGTGTTTACTCAGATGGGCTGTTGCGCTCAAAAGGACACCGTCTGTGTCAATGCTGCAGTCAGCCTCCTCCTCCTGTGGCCAGCTCAGTGTCCTGCCATGACTCGGCCGTGTTTGATTCGGCAGCGGTCACCAGGGAGCTGCTCATTAATCTTACCAACACTCTGTCCCACTTCTCTCCATAATCTTCCTTCTCCTAATTTCCCTTATCGGTCACACTGACTTTCTTTTGTTTGTGTTTGGAAGGCTTACTCTAGGCTGTCTGCCAGCGGGTGCAGACAGAGTACAGAGCAAACTGCAGCAGCTTCCCTCCATCAGTCATGAAGCCAGAGGTGGTTTGTCATCCCAGGTTTAGCTTTTGTCTGCCAGCCACTGCTCATTCAGTTGCAGTGAATAGATTGTGCTGAGACTATTGATGGCGAACCAAATGCTTTTAAGTGCAAGATTACACCACATTTAATAATGATGTTACTTATTGCCGCTGGCAGTGCAAACTGTCATTTGTCATGCACGCTACCCTGTGTTTGTTGAGTCCACACAGAGCGCCGTTTCCATTCTTTTTTCATTTTGTCTCATTTCAGTCTCATCTCTTTCATGTGCACAAGTGCAGTGTTGCAGGGGAAACGTCACCAAGTCACTTCCTTCCACTTCATCAGCTCCCCTGATGCTTTCTAAGCATTACAGGCTGTCAGGGGGTGTCCCAGCGCAATCAGTGATAGTCTATAAAAGTCCTACTGCTCACAATGTAAGATTGAAAAGTATGTTGTCAATAATCAGGGATGAAAACAATTTGTCCACTGCCTCCTAAACTATCCTTTTCCCACAAACCCAAGGAAAGAGGGGTGCAATGACACAACTAGCTCCATGAGTTGGTACATATCACCATACATAATTAATCTGTGGTGAATGCTTTAATGTTAAACTCAAGCATTGCGCTCATAAAGCGCAAACCTCTGCCAACATGATGATCACACAAATATTTTTTGTTCTGGGGGGTATTTGCAGAAACTACTCAGGAACATCACTACAGAAATGGGAAAGCTGAAAATGTGGTTTGACAGAAACAAATGATCATTAAACTTCAGTAAAACAAAATATATGTTATTTGGTAATTGTAATAAAGACAAACAAGTACAGGGGGTGGATATTGAAAGAGTATATGAAACTACACTCAACAAAAATATAAACGCAACACTTTTGGTTTTGCTCCCATTTTGTATGAGATGAACTCAAAGCTCTAAAACTTTTTCCACATACACAATATCACCATTTCCCTCAAATATTGTTGACAAACCAGTCTAAATCTGTGATAGTGAGCACTTCTCCTTTGCTGAGATAATCCATCCCACCTCACAGGTGTGCCATACCAAGATGCTGATTAGACACCATGATTAGTGCACAGGTGTGCCTTAGACTGCCCACAATAAAAGGCCACTCTGAAAGGTGCAGTTTTATCATGCAGCACAATGCCACAGATGTTGCAAGATTTGAGGGAGCGTGCAGTTGGCATGCTGACAGCAGGAATGTCAACCAGAGCTGTTGCTCGTGTATTGAATGTTCATGTCTCTACCATAAGCCGTCTCCAAAGGTGTTTCAGAGAATTTGGCAGTACATCCAACCAGCCTCACAACCGCAGAACACGTGTAACCACACCAGCCCAGGACCTCCACATCCAGCATGTTCACCTCCAAGATCGTCTGAGACCAGCCACTCGGACAGCTGCTGAAACAATCGGTTTGCATAACCAAAGAACTTCTGCACAAACTGTCAGAAACAGTCTCAGGGAAGCTCATCTGCATGCTCGTCGTCCTCATCGGGGTCTCGACCTGACTCCAGTTCGTCGTCGTAACCGACTTGAGTGGGCAAATGCTCACATTCACTGGCGTTTGGCACGTTGGAGAGGTGTTCTCTTCACGGATGATGCGAAGGAGATGTGTTGCACTGCATGAGGCAAATGGTGGTCACACCAGATACTGACTGGTATCCCCCCCCCCAATAAAACAAAACTGCACCTTTCAGAGTGGCCTTTTATTGTGGGCAGTCTAAGGCACACCTGTGCACTAATCATGGTGTCTAATCAGCATCTCGGTATGGCACACCTGTGAGGTGGGATGGATTATCTCAGCAAAGGAGAAGTGCTCACTATCACAGATTTCGACTGGTTGTGAACAATATTTGAGGGAAATGGTGATATTGTGTATGTGGAAAAAGTTTTAGATCTTTGAGTTCATCTCATACAAAATGGGAGCAAAACCAAAAGTGTTGCATTTATATTTTTGTTGAGTATATATATATATATATATATATATATATATATATATATATATATATATATATATATATATATATATATATATATATATATATATATATATATATATATATATATATATATATATATTAAGGTTTTCAATGTTAAATTTTAATGGCCACAAAATCTCTAATCTGCATCAGATTCAGATCAAACTTTGTCATTGGATCAAGGATATCATCCTACATAATGCTGTCAAATATGAAAGAAATTTGTCTTTTTGACAGGGTTATGAATTTTTGAAAATTTGTTCAATGTTAAAGATATGGATTTTCCAAGATTTGTCCTGACTTTGACCTTTGACCTGTGACCTTGAAAATGGAATCACATCTTGCCTAGCAGGATCTAAATCTTCAGTAAAAATTTCATAAAGATACTACTATATATGTAAAATTTTGGACCCACCAATGTTGATAACATAACCTCCTCCAACTTCATTAGCGGAGTTAGTCAACAAATTATTTTGAAGTGTAAATTTTAATCTCTGATGTTATGTCTTTCCTACTTCTGTATTTTATAAAACATTTATAATTATTATAATTAGTAATTATTTGTACCATGCAGTTGTTGACTTTTCACTGTGTCATGATACTTTTTTTTAATATGTGATTCAATACAGGCTGCACAATACAATATTCACAATTCATGATGCATGCTAACACCCAACAGGGGAGTGTGTGAAAACACGTTTTGTAAGTCCTTTGCTGCCAATGTTTTTATTATTATTATTATTATTATTATTATTATTTGTTGTTGTTTCTTTCTGAACTTCTATCTAATTGTAAATCCTATTTGATTCCTCAGACCTGGAAGCTTTCAGAACACAAACAGTGAGGAGTGCCGTCAATGTACGAGAAGGTCAAGGAGTGGTTTTACTGTGTGGACCTCCTGCACATTCTGGAGGTGAGTTTAACTCTCAGCACACATACTGTGTTTGTGCTGTAAACGTGGGAATCATGGTTGAAATCGTAGGGCCCCTTCAAACATAACACGATTTAAATTGACTTGCGCATGAAGGAGGAATTGCATGCCAATTGTGAAAAATCGGAGCTGCCTCCAATGCCTCATACACCTGTTGGTACAACTATTTGCACACACTAGCGGCTGAAAGACAGAGTGTGCCCTGTGAGAGCCCATTCGATCCCTCTCGCGGCAGGTGTCGGCCAAATTCCAGGTGACTCACACGAACATCTAACACCACTCGCTTGGCACTTAGAAAATGTGTGGCCATTCACGCTGTTAGCACAAAAATAGTGAGCAGACGATCACTTTCGAGCTGAATGTGAAATTTGTCTAAGTGCCCTACGACTGTTAAGTTGCCAAGTACACATGTGGCATGTCAGAGTGTCCGCACAACACATATGTGCGTGTGTTTCACACGCTCCCCCGCCCCCCAACACATGGTATGCGTGTGGTTTGCATGCCCCAACGCAGGCGAGGCGCCTCTCATCTGATCACAGAGTGACACCTTGATCTGTGCACTGAACGGACAGGGCTGTTGACATCTCTGGTCCTGGACATCACAGCTGCAGAACACATACCGTGTTTTCACGGACACGCGCATGTGTCTGCTTGCTGTCCTCATATGGAAATACATAAAAAAAAAACATATGTTACTTTTGATACGGACTGGAGAGTCGGCACAGCTCCCGCACATTGACAGGCTGCCCCAGGTGATATGGACCGTCAGATCATAACATGCAGCTTGCGATCTGAATGTCACGTCACCCATGTGAGCTCTGTTCCACATGACGCGGTGTCAGTCCTGCGGCACGTTGTCCACAAGACATGCATGTCGGGCTGGACACGTGTGCAGGGTCGACTGGACACGCCGGGTTCAGCAGATTTAGACTTGATAAGAGCACCCTGCTTCATTCATGTAATTTCATGGCTGTACATCTGTGTCCATGTGTCATCTACAGATGAACAGATGGTTCATACTTGTATTGTCCGCTCAATAACAGGGATTCAATAAAACGCAGTGTTTTTTAATGGTGTGTGGTTTTATTTTTTATTTTTTTAATATGTCAATCTCCTTGTTGATTTCAGGGATTTTTCCGCACCTTTTACAAGCCAGCGATGGTAGCGCAGTGGTAAAGCTTTGTAAATTGTAAGTTTGAATCCTGTGGGTGTGCATACACCATCTGCTCGCATTGGGTTCCTACTGTGACAGTTTCGTGCACACTCGTGCACGACACCCATTGTGTGCACAAAACCGTTGCAGCTGGATTGTTCACACCTGCCCATCGGCTCGATGTTTTCATGGTTCACTCATACGAGCTGTTCTGCTGTGATTTGCCCTGATTTGTATTTATTTGTACTATGTGCGAAGGGGCCCTAACCAGTGCATGACTCATAAAATGTTTGGAGGTGTGTTTCACATGGAACCTGTGACTACTCTAAATATACTGTGATTTTACATAATTTATTTTGACACATTCTCTTGGAATGATAATTAGCAAAATCCCAATTTGAGGATTTTTTTTTTCTCATTCATGTAATGTGTTCTCAAATTTGTCTGGTCTTTATGTAGGAAGCCCAACTTTTTCTATTCACCAACACATTAAATACAGTAAATGACTGTCATAGTACCACTGTGCTTTGTGATGCTGATATGGAAATGGATTATACCCTTGAGCGTGTGCACAAGTGTTTTTCAAACCATTGGGGATGTCAGTGAAATTAATTACACTCTCACAAAACCATTTTGGATGATAAATTTCAACCACGCAACCACATTTGACTTTCAAGTCACCGATTTTCCAGCATATCTTTTTTTTTTTTTTTTACTCGTTTGGGAGGCCCTGTAACATTGTGACTTATACCCGCCCAGAAAATCATGTTTCTTATTCATAATTCTAATATCAACAACTATTTATATAAAACTTTCCCAGGAATCAAAGCACTAAACAAACTAAACTGTAGTAAGGAGGCAATGAATGCCACTACAGCAATACACAAAAATTTCAAATTAAAGAGCAGATAATACAGAAAAAGGTGTGACTTGTGCTCCAATGCAAATTATACATATTTTTCCTCTTCAAGAGGATGTTTTTGACAACTGTGACTCATTCTCCAGAAAATAAGGTGATTAATTTATTATTCTTCAACAATCAAGCCAGATACCAAGTCCGCTTTGAACACTGCAGCTAAAACAATGATGTGGCTAATTTATGGATTTTTACAGGCTTTCTCCCAAGTCGATATATGTCAGTTGATGCTGTCAATTGATTTCCTGAAAGGTGCTGTCCTCATGCGGTGTAAATTCACCCACAGTGTAAATATAAGGTCTTACCTGTTCGTTTTAGTGAAAAAAAGTCCCTCTCTGGTACTTTGCGCCACAGTTGCACCATCAGATCAGCTAGCAGAGCAGAGCCTTCTCCCCCCACCCTTCCAAACTGGTTCTCTGTCATTGTGCAACAAGTTGAAAAAGTCACAGCGCCTCATGAATGTCTCATTTACCACAGGCTCCATCCGATCCTGACTGCATGCTTTAAAATCTTAAGAAAAAGTTAAAATTACTCAGTTCTCCATGTGGAGCAGAGACACCATACGTGCGCTGGATGACGTGCACATCAATATTTAGGTGTAAACTTCAGTGGGGGAAAAGCATTTATGGCACGTATTTAATTAAAGTAAAAAAAAAAAAAAAAAAAACTTTCTAGCATCCTTCTGTGTAAATATCTCGTTACAACATGGAGACCTCCAGCTTATAGACGTGTGGCTTATTTATGTACAATTTCTTTTTTCTTTTTAAAATTGGTGGCTGCGGCTAATATTCAGGTGCACGCTATAGTCCAGGAATTATGGCATATAGCTTGATGGTGGAGTGGAACAGAGAAGGATTTTCTTCAAAAGATGTGACATTTCATGACATTTCAGCTACAATTTGTCAGAATGCACATGGGAGACATGTAAAAACCAACCTGATGATATGTAAAAGCCAGCGCTATATCTGTAAACTTTGCACAAACGTCAAAGTTAAGTTCAGACAGCTTTGGAACCATTTTGAACAAAAAATAATTTTGTTGAGGATGCGAAAGTTGAGATTCATTTCAAACCAGACATCTGTGATTTTAAGATGTGGCATTGTGAGTGAGCTCCCTTCAAGAAAGTAGAAGTAATGATACCTTGAAACTTGCACAGATTTGATCTGCACACTGGCACACAATTTGCTGTGCCAGAGAGTAAACTCATTGGAAATTCATTGGAAACCATTGCAAACAGCTGTAAACTGTGCACGACAAGTGCAAGTGTACACAGAAAATTTTGAAATTTTTAAAATCTCTAGCATGCATTAATTTTGTGAACTACACATAAACACTGTGCAAACAATTAAAAAATGAGTGTCAGTGGGAGACATTGCATCCACACACCACTCATATGAATGATTATGACAAGATGTTAAATCTATAATAAACATAATTTTACAAATACTCATAAGAAGGAATGAATATGCAACTGTTTTACCAAGCCATTGCAATATAAATATTACAAATAATTAACTTTAAGATGATTCCAAATGCGTTCTCCACTTCATGAAGCACATGAGAATTCCTCTGTGATTCTGGAGTGATTAGAGGTGGTTTCATCTGTCAAGTTCTGAGAGTAATTAATTATTTATTTATTAATTGATTAACACAGCGGGTCGCATTGGCACAACAAATTGCACAGTAGTGCAGGGGTTAAATGTGTACATGTGTCAAGGTGCCATAAGAGTCTGTTTGTGGCTCTGGACAATCAACATTTATGAGTTGTATTCAGTTTGGCCTTTGCTGAAATGAATCTGAAACAAGTACAGTGAAGTTACAATTTCACATTGATCTACCATGGCAGGCTGAAACGTTTTGTCTCCTATGTGAATGTTTCACAAGCAAAATACATGAATCACAAATCTTCTTAAAGCTTGGAATGTTCTTTACCAGGCAGTGTCATTACTTTTCCATGGAGTCATCTTCCCTTTCCACACACTTACACCAACATCAGGCACATTTTTGCATCCCATCATTGAACTAATCTGGTGTCTTCTCTCAGCACCAGTGATGCACAGCTGCTTGCACCTCTGCATCATTAATGTAATGGTGTTCCTTCAGGTGTTCTTTCAGCTTGGGAAAAATGAAAAAGTCAGCAGGTGTGAAATCAGAAGTGCATGGCTGGTGTGGTAAGATTTGAGCTGCTGCAATGCATCCTGTGTTTTTCCACTTGTGTAGATGAGTGTTGTCATGCTGAAGAATCTTGTTTTGTGCAGGATGACCCTGCTTCAAGCATGTGCACAGCTTTTGCAAAGTGTCCACTTATTGGTCGGCGTTGACAGTGTTGCTGTGCACCAAAAACTCTGTGAGGACTATGCCATCACACCTACACTTGATGCTGTGCATCTGTGGCTGTTTCTCAATTTCTGAAATTTATTTGCTAAGAGGGACAATGTACATAACGTACAATTGCATCCATAGGCTGATTTCTATTGTCAGCCCCCCTACCAGATGATAAAGTTCCTAAAATAGTAAAACAAAAAACACATAATAAAATCATGTTACAAACAGTGTACTCCACAACACTGCTACAACACAGATCGCTGCACATTTCCAGTCCTTTACACAATGTCCAAGTTCCACATAATAGTAAACACTAATTCCCTGTGACGGCAGGTTTGGGTAGACATCAACCATCCAGCTGTTTCTTTAAAAGTACTAAAAGTGGGGCATTCCGAAACAGTGGATGTATGGTATTCCAGAAATGACCACCCTTGACAGATAGAGCCATCTGGCCAAAGGTGTTGCATCTACATGGGATGAAACAGTCGCCTCGGTCAGATGGTCAAGTGGTTCTGGCCGCGGGGCTGCAAGGCCCTAATGGGCTTGGTCATGCAGACTCATTGTGGCTGGATTTCCACCCTTCAAACTCCTCACCCACCTCCTGACGGTACTGACATCCACACAGGCGTCTCCACAGACAACACTTGTTTGTTGATGAATGTCAGCGGGTGGACATGAGGAATTCAGTAACAGCATGTTGTTTCAAACATGTTCTTGTATGCATTATGTTTTCCCACTACTGTGCACATGTACAACCTGTAAGGCACTTCTGACATGCCTAAAACTGCAAATGAAAACTGTTTGGTGTTGTGTTTTTAATGATTTGAGTTCACAAAGAGGAGATAAGATGCCAACTGTGTGTCCCCACCTGTCCAAGCATCTACAGAAATGTCAGAATGCGGACAATAGCTGAGAACTTGTCGCTTCTTGATACAGTAACTTGCACATTGGCACAGCCAATTTCCTTCACAAGAGAACATTTTGTAGTGCACAACATTGTACAGCTGCTCTATGTTATAATAGATCAGAGTGGAGTGTGTGAAATACAGTTTGACAGCCGCCCTCTCTGACATAGGCTTATCTGCGGCTGGCTGCTGCTACGGGAGTCCTATTGTGTTTCCTCACATTCTCACAAGTGAATGAAAGCAGCAAACGTGCTTTTCTTCTTTTTTCACCCTGTTGCTCTGTTTCTGTCTCTGACTGTCATTTCTGCATTTAGAAAGCACCAACTGGCCTCATTACCTTGACTCCACTAAACTTTACTCAGCAGCCATAAGGCACCTATTAAAGGTTTTATGACATTTCATCAATGTTTTATGACACTTCATCGGCTTTGGAATTTTGCACATTTTTGCTCCACTGGCACATTATCCCATTTCACAGCTGTGACACAACAAACACTTTAGGACTGTGGTACTTTGGTACATTTTGTCAAAACCGTTGTATGTGTGTGTGTGTGTGTGTGTGTGTGTGTGTGTGTGTGTGTGTGTGTGTGTGTGTGTGTGTGTGTGTGTGTGTGTGTGTGTGCGCATGCATGTGTGTGTAAAGAAAAATAGTAGCGCACATGTTTTTCATATCTAGAAATAGTAAAAATCATATAGCACAGACAAAAGTGAAAGTGCAGGCAAATTACCAAAAATATACTTTTTTACAGGATGAGCCACATGTCACACACAGGTACCACGCCTTACCCAATACAATAAGAATGTTAAATAAAATACACAAAATATTATAAATATTTTTAAAAACTGCAGAAAAGTCCATTAAAAATATACAATGGTAATAGCTGTGATGGAAATAGCTGCAGAGTAACTGAATTTATATACGGTGCATCTAGAAAGTGTTCACAGCGCTTCATTTTTTCCACATTTTGTTTTGTTACAGCCTTATTCCAAAATAAAGTAAGTTTTTTTTTTTTTTTAATCCATCACAATTCTACTCTTAACACCACAAAATGACAAAATAAAAAACTAAGACATCATGTGTACGTAAGTATTCACACCTTTAGCAGCAGTTACAGCCTCAAGTCTTCTTGAATATGATGCCACAATCTTGGCACACCTATCTTTGGGGAGTTTTACCCATTCCTCTTTGCAGCACCTCTCAAGCTCCATCATGTTGGATGAGGAGCGTCGGTGCACCGATTTTTTCAGATCTCTCCAGAGATATTCAGTTGTGATTCACCTGTGATCTTTACTGACTGAATTTATTGATGTGAGTTTCTCACTTGTCGTTTGTCTAAGTAACCATAATTACCATTCATTAATGGTACTGGTTTCATATTTTGGTGATGTTTTAAGTACTGATTTCTAAAAAAAAAAATTTCTGATAATCTTTTTGATTTTTAAAAATGTTTTTATTAGTGATTTAAATTATGATTCAATTCACACCAGCCCTGGAGGGACCCCATGTGATGACACATTTAAGTGTGAACTTGGCGACTGTTGGTCTAAAAGTAGCCAAAAATCTCATGTCCTGACAAGTATGTAAAACCACTTTGCACAACTGTCCTATGATGTGTCCACAGCTGTGACTGCAGTGACAGGGTTAGGTGCATTGTCTATAGGAGAGGTGGGCGGATCGATCCTAATATCGATACCAACGCTGGTATTGATATTGAATGATCCTCTTGTAAAAAGATCAATACTCAAGCTTTTTTTCTCTCCCACACGCACTGACTGCTGCGCACACAGATTTATCAAAGTCTACTCTCTGTCTGTAAGAGCAGTGCTGCACTGTGTCACACAACACGGAGCAGTGCACCTTTGTATTGTGGTTTGTCAGCCCTCTACCTCAGGAGATTTTGCTTTAAGTTGTGTTGAGTGAGATTTTTTTAAACAAAAATGTTGATTGTGATAATAAAGTATTTTGTTGTCACGTACAATGTTTGGTGAAATTCTATCCTAGGTCTTTTGGATCCTTTGGATCTATGAAGCTTAAATATGAAAAAGTATCGGTATCAGTATTGATATTTGCAATACTGGGCCTGTATTTACTTGGTATCGGATCAATACCAAAATTCCCAAATGGTATCGCCCACCTCTAGTCTATAGTTCAGCAGTTCATATACTGTATATTGAAGAAAAAAAACAATTCTCCAGACATAGAGGGATAGCATTATTGTTGTCTGGTACAACGAGTTGACAAAATGATATTTCTTTTCATTAAATCCACATTGTTCAGGCTGAAGGTGTGCTGACTCTGAAATATGTGCCTCCTGCTTGCTTAATCAAATGGAATTTTGTGTCTGCATCGCTGCACCCAATTCAGGCACTCAATCCTTTCCAAAGGCAGAACGTTTGCTCCCGCAGGGGAGATGGATATAATTGACAGCCATTGCATGCACCTTTTGACTTCCAAGCCCTCAACTCCGAAGTGGTAGATTACACAGAGCATCTCCTCACTCCTGAAAATCTGTGCAGTGTGCGCTTCTCAAAATGACACAGTAATTCATCACGGCAGCTCTCTCCTTTCTTGTGGTGAGCTTGTTGCATGTGAAGTGGCACGCGGCTCTCTTAATGACATCCTCCTTCCATCCATCCATTCAACCATGAACGAAGTCATTCAGAGAACCAAATGGAGGCAAAGCGCCATGGGAGGACGACTAACCCGCTGTAATTCATTTTGTTTTGCTTCCTTACAGTAGATCTTCTATTCCATCTACACTGATGACTGTTCCTTTCACAGTGTCTTTGAATCTCTTACCAAAGAAAGTGAGATAAATGTTTGAAAATGATGTGATACTCTTCATAGCCACTTCACGTTGCTTCTTTCGGTCCACTTATTCCATGAAGCAGAGTTGTCTTAGGGTAAAGGTTAGAACAAGCAGCATCACTGGACCTTCACTGCACTGAACTGAACTATGTTTCTCTTTTTTAGATCTGACTTTTGCTTGGATTTTTAATCAGTACCCAAACTTTGTCCAACAAGACCATCGTCGGTTCATCTCTCAGGAGACAGGAAGTCTGTACATTGCTAAAGTGGAGCCTTCAGACGTGGGCAACTACACCTGTGTGGTTAACAACACCGTGATGAGGGAGAAGGTGCTCAGTTCTCCGACACCACTGGTCCTCAGAAATGATGGTAAATGCCTTCAGTTTTTACACAACTGCAGTTTTTAACCCATCAAAATGTTCCTTCCACTTTCATATTTACATGATGTGGGATCACATTTAAAAAGCATCAATATTTTGGTTATATAAACAAAAATGAATTCAAGGTAACATTCCTTTGAACATAATTCATGTGACAGAAAGCTGGTGTATTAGTAAAATTACTTCTCCAACCTTGCTGCCAAGGCAGATGTCACAAATAAATATCAATCCATCATCGGTAAGAAGTTAAAGCAAAACACCACAGAGTCAGCACACATTTGAATCATAAAAAAAATTCTCTAAATGGTGAAAAGAAACACAGTTTTTGTCTGATGTACAGTGGATGAACCTTTTTTATCAAAGGCATGGCAATTAATTGATATAATACAAGGTGACACATTGCTTTGAATTAATTCTAAAGCCCCCGTCACACATACCAAGAATGTGGAGGAACCATGCCCAAAACTGCAAATATTGCCATAATCCAGTGCAGTCGGGAGGAAAAGAGGTCAGCAGTGTTGGAACACATCCAGAGTGTAGATAACAGGTAGATGACACAGACTGCCATCAGATGGCCATAAAAGGCGCTGAAGCCTGTCAAATGTCCAAACATTTGGATGGCAAACATGGGACTGACTGGAGCACTGTGTTCCTCACGCGCACATGCGTGCAAGTGCACAGCGCGCGTGTGTGCGTGGCCCACGCATGCTCCTCGCACACGTGCGGAGCTGCAATTATCAGTCAGCCATGTGTCTGTGTGTGTGTGTGTGTGTGTGTGTGTGTGTGTGTGTGTGTGTGTGTGTGTGTGTGTGTGTGTGTATGTGTGTATGTATGCATATATGAGCCACTAGGAGCGAAAAGGAGGAAAATAAGTATTTGAACACCCTGCGATTTTGCAAGTTCTCCCACTTAGAAATCATGGAGGGGTCTGAAATTTTCATCTTAGGTGCATGTCCACTGTGAGACATAATCTAAAAAAAATTCCAGAAATCACAATGTATGATTTTTTAAATAATTTATTTGTATGTTACTGCGGCAAATAAGTATTTGAATGACTGTGAAAATCAATGTTAATATTTGGTACACTAGCCTTTGTTTGCAGTTACAGAGGTCAGATGTTTCCTGTAGTTCTTGACCAAGTTTTCACACACTGCAGCAGGGATTTTGGTCCACTCCTCCATACAGATCTTCTCCAAATCTTTCAGGTTTGGAGTTTCAGCTCCCTCCAAAGATTTTCTATTGAGTTCAGGTCTGGAGACTGGCCAGACCACTCCAGGACCTTGAAATGCTTCTTATGGAGCCCCTCCTTAGTTGCCCTGGCTGTGTGTTTGGGGTCATTGTCATGCTGGAAGACGCAGCCATGACCCATCTTCAATGCTCTTACTGAGGGAAGGAGGTTGTTTGCCAAAATCTTGCAATACATGACCCCATCCATCCTCCCTTCAATATGGTGCAGTCGTCCTGTCCCTTTGCAGAAGAGCACCCCCTGAGTATGATTTTTCCACCCCCATGCTTCACGGTTGGGATGGTTTTCTTGGGGTTGTTCTTGTCCTCTAAACATGGTAAGTGGAATTGATTCCAAAAAGCTCTATTCTGGTCTCATCTGACCACATGACCTTCTCCCATGCCTCCTCTGGATCATCCAGATGGTCACTGGTGAACTTCAAACGGGCCTGGACATGTGCTGGCTTGAGCAGGGAGACCTTGCTGCCCTGCAGGATTTTAAACCATGACATCATCATGTGTTACTAATGCAATCTCTGTGACTGTGGTCCCAGCTCTCTTCAGGTCATTGACCAGGTCCTCCTGTGTAGTTCTGAGCTTTCTTAGAATCATCCTTACCCCACAAAGTGAGATCTTGCATAGAATCCCAGACCGAGGGAGATTAACAGTCATCTTGTGTTTCTTCCACTTTCTAATAAATAATCATAACAGTTGTTGTCTTCTACCAAGCTGCTTGCCTGTTGTCCTATAGTCCATCCCAGCCTTGTGCAGGTCTACAGTTTTGTCCCTGGTGTCCTTAGACAGCTCTTTGGTCTTGGCTATGGTGGACAGGTTGGAGTGTGATTGATTGAGTGTGTGAACAGGTGTCTTTTAAACAGGTAACAAGTTCAAACAGGTGCAATTAATACAGGTAAAGAGTGCAGAATAAGAGGGCTTCTTAAAGAAAAATTAACAGGTCTGTGTGAGCCAGAATTCTTGCTGGTTGGTAGGTGTTCAAATACTTATTTGCAGCAGTAACATACAAATACATTATTTAAAAAAAAATCATACATTGTGATTTCTGATTTTTTTTTTTTTTTTTTTTTTTTTTTTTTTTAGATTATGTCTCTCACAGTGGACATGAACCTAAGATGAAAATTTCAGACCCCTCCATGAATTCTAAGTGGGAGAACTTGCAAAACCGCAGGGTGTTCAAATACTTATTTTCCTCACTGTATATATATATATATATATATATATATATATATATATATATATATATATATATATATATATATATATATATATATACACAATACCACAGTGAGAACTATGAGAAATGTTGTCTGACTTGGAATAGAAAAATAAATAAATAAATCTTGAAGCGAATGCTAAACCTGTGTTAAACACTTATTTCAGGTATGCACTCAAGTATTGTGACATAGGCACAGACTGGTGCAGCAATTTGATAGTATAGTAACCTGAGGCAAAACAGAGTAGTACATGTACACTTCACTGTACAAATTACTTCAGTGATGATGTGCACATTCTCTCTTTCTTCTTATACAGTATACAGTATATATATATATACGAGGGCTATTAGATAAGAAATATAGTAATTAATAGTTATTATTATAGTTATTATTTTCACACGTGTCGGTGACGTCATTTCCCTGTGGGCAGGCCTTGAGTGAGATGTGGTTCAGCCCTCTCGGCTGAATTCCTTTGTTTCACACGCTGCTCGAGACGGCGCGCATTGTTTTATCAAAAATTTTTTCTGGACCTGTGAGGAATATCCGAGTGGACACTATTCGAGAAATTTAGCTGGTTTTCGGTGAAAAGTTTAACGGCTGATGAGAGATTATGGGGTGTTTCTGTCGCTGTAAGGACTTCCCACGGAGCGGGATGTCGCGCAGCGCTTCCAGGCGCCGTTGTCGGCCTGTTTCAACCTGAAAACATCCTAATTTATGACTGAATTCACCCAGGACGTCGTGAGAGAACAGAGAAGATTCAGAAGAGGCCGGCATGAGGACCTTATGCAGGCATTCCACTGTTTAAGGACATTTTGTAATGAAGGACGTGCGCGCAAATTCGCCGAGTCGTTTCCGTGATGACTCGGCAAATCTGTGACAGGACAGGCGACAGGAAAAACACCTCCGTGTTGAAAACCATTTGTAAAATTCAGGCGGCTTTTGATGGCTTTCAACAAGTGAGTAACTGAGAAATTGTTTAACAGCTTGGGCATGTTCCAACTTGCCCGTTAAGGTTTCCAACGGAGGTGTTTTTGCTGTCGCGACCCCCCGCGGTCGGGTCCGGCCCGACATGCGACTCTGCCCGCACGTTCTTTCATTACAAAATGTCCGTTAACAATGGAATGTCCGAATAAACTCCTCATGCCGACTTCTTCTGAAAGTTCTCTGTTCTCTGACGACTTACTGGGTCAACAGAGCCTGAAATGTGGAAGTTTTCACGCCGCCTCGAAGCGCAGATCGCCGTCAGGCGCCGTGGGCCGTCCTTAAAGCGACACTACCAGACCAAATCTCTCATCAGCCGTTAAAATTTTTACCGAAAACCAGCTGAATTTATCGAATGGTGTCCACTCAGTTGTGCCTTACAGTTTTTGAAAATTTTATCAAACAAAGCAGCAGTCTCAGCCATTCCTAAACAATGAAAAAATGACGAGAGGGTGGGTGTCTCCTCACTCAAAGACTGCCCACAGGCAAATGACGTAACCGACAGGCGTGAAAAAACTCTCGCATGCCCACGAGGGTTCAAGCATGTCTGATGTAATCACACATGATTCAAATCCATATGGTTTTTGAAAAAAAATAATATGGTCGGATACTTTTCTAACAGACCTCGTGTGTATATATATATATATATATATATATATATATATATATATATATATATATATATATATATATATATATATATATATATATATATATATATATATATATATAATATGCATATACTTTGTGGTGTATCCAGTTGAATATAGTTTGAAGAGGATTTGCAAATCATTGTATTCTGTTTTTATTTACATTTTACACAATGTCCCAACTTCATTGGAATTGGGATTGTACATACAGATATGATGGAGACAGTATTCACGTTATTTAAGTCTCTCATGGGAAGGAATGGACAAATATCTGTACTGTAAGGTCTATTGTGAATTTAACAGCCTGTTCAGATTTGCAGCGGCATGTGCACAGTAGCGTACGGACATTATTATACATGTACAAGTGCAGGTCATACCAGCAGGCTTTGCCATACCAGATCAATCTCAAGGCTCCCTCGTATGTGCTCAAATCGTTACGGATCCCTTTTTTCCGCCATCAGAATATGTAAATTGCGGTCAGATGGTCGTGAGATTACTTATGGGCCGCCGTCGGATAGGTCTCCCATCTCAGTGGCGCCCGGAGGGTTTTGAACATCTGCATCACAGTGGACTTCCGCAGATGGCTGTCAGTATGTTTTGGAACTGAAATCTGAGACTTTTCTGATGTGTGCTGATTTATCATTCTGACGCCATTCTGTGTGATTCTGGCTATGTGTGACGGAGGTATAACAAATGTTTGTGGTGAGCTGTGTGAGTCCACATTAACCTCAATGTAAAAAGCAACTTAAAAAAAAGGTTTAATGGAGTCTCAAAGTGTGGATATACAGTCAGAGAGAGAGAGAGAGAGAGAGAGAGAGAGAGAGAGAGAGAGAGAGAGAGAGAGAATGTGCACATCATCACTGAAGTAATTTGTACAGTGAAGTGTACATGTACTACTCTGTTTTGCCTCAGGTTACTATACTATCAAATTGCTGCACCAGTCTGTGCCTATGTCGCAATACTTGAGTGCATACCTGAAATAAGTGTTTAACACAGGTTTAGTATTCGCTTCAAGATTTATTTATTTATTTTTCTATTCCAAGTCAGACAACATGTCTCATAGTTCTCACTGTGGTATTGTGTAAAAAAAAAGGACAACAGGTGCCCTTAAGGAAAAGATATTTTGAATTTTTTCTAAATTTCCACTCACAGCTAATTAACTCAGGTGTGTTAAGACAATCAATAAATGGGAAATGCCAGAGGTTTTATTCGTTTTATTATTTTTATTTATTTATTTATTTATTTTGCCTGTTTGGCCGTTTTTAGTAGATTTGGACGGATCTGTTGTAGACCCGAGATATTTTTTCCATTATGTTCTCACACACACACACACACACGTAAATTTCTAGCTTCTCCTGTTTTCATCCAGACAATACAGTGTACTGGTTATGTCCTAAAGTTTTGTAAGAAAATCTGTTAATTAGCTTTTTGAGTAGTCGAATGTATTTGAAAAAAAAAGAAAGAAAAACAGTTAAGAATAAGGGGCCTCTGCCAAGTCACATTTTTGCTTGATTGTCTGACATTATCTCAGTTAAACAGTTTCAAAATATGAATTAATTCAATCAGTAATAATAACTAGCCTTTTTCCATGGGGATCCATGGACTCTAGACTGGGTAGTATTTATAAAATAGGTAGCTAACATTTTTCAAGGTGGTAATAAACTGTACATAGTTTCAGTAATGAATTGGAAAGGCATGTGAGTCCAGAAGGTTTTTAGAACCTTACACCTTAGACCTCAACAGTTTTGTGTAGAGGAAATCAACCATTTTTTTTCTTTTAATTATTTTATTTTTTATGTTCATTTAGTGTCTTAATTTATTCATGAATTGTTTAGGTTCTTGTTATTCTATACACACTATTATTATCATAATTAATACTATCAGTATTATGATAATTATATTTGCTATTTTATTTTTACTTCTATTTTGTCATTTGATTTTTTAAATGGACCACAATGGAAATAGGTGTTTTCACATTCTTGTCCTTAGACCTCAACAGTTTTTTTGAAGAAGTACTCAATCCTTTTAATTTTATTTAGGTAATTTTTTGATGTTAATTTACTGTCTAAATGTATTTCTAAATTGTTTAGGTTATTGTTATCATATATAAACTATTATTATTGTCATTATTATTACTGTCAGTATTATTATAATTATTATTTTATTTTTACTTCTATTTTGCAATTTGATTTTAAAATGGACCACAATGGAAATAAGTGTTTTCACTTTCTTGTGCCATCCAAGCATTTTTAACGTATTTACAATTATATTATGTACTTACATTGAACTTACTAAAGTGAATCACACACACACACACACACACACACACACACACACACACACACACACACACACACACACACACACACACACACACACACACACACACACACACACACACCTTTAAAATATAGATTTTCTTCTAAAATATAGATGTTTCTTCTGCAGGCCTCCTGTCTTGTGCACCAACATGTGCTCCCAAAATATAACTTTCCTGTATTGCCTATTGTGTCAGTAGCATGGCCCACGCAGAGAGCAGTGGAGGGCCCAGCTAACCAAAAAGATAGCTTCGATAATCGCTAATCAGCTAACTGAAAATTATTTTTATAATGCTAAACCGATAAACCACTAAGGGCCCTGTCCCACTGGCATTTAGGAGGATTTGCACATGAAATGAGGACACAAAAGCTGGGAGTCTGCAACAAAGGTGGCCGGAAATGACAAATGTCCCGGGGTGGATCACGTATACATCATGAATGCATAGTAAATATATGAGAACAAAAAGTGGATACGAAGTCTGTCCAAAAAGTAACGGACCTTTTTATTTTTTTTCAAAAACCATATGGATTTGAATCACGTGTGATTGCATCAGCCAAACTTGAACCTTCGTGCGCATGCGTGAGTTTTTTCACGCCTGGCGGTTGCGTCATTCGCCTGTGAGCAGGCTTTGTGTGAGCATCCACAATTTCTCGGATAGTCACACGACTGAAAAGCCACCGAAAGCCGTCTGAAAGCCATCTGAAAGCCGTCCTGTGAGACCAACACGGAAGTGCTTTTGTCCGCGCCATTCACGGCTGTGTGGCGCATTCCTCTGCTTCTCTTTCCATGACAAAAACTCCTGTAACAGTGGAATGTGCCGAAAAAGTGCTGATGTCCACGTCTTCTGCCATTTCTGTGGAAGTCAGACGACGTCTTGGATCAACAAAGCCTTCACTCTGGAAATGATCTGGTTGTTTCTGCGGGGTTTCAGCCTGTCGATCAGCGCTCGGAGTGTGCCGCGCTCTCAGACGCTGTGGGCGGTCTTTAAAGCTGGAGCACTCCTTAATCTGTATGATCCCCATAAAATCGTCCATGAAAGCCATCTGAATTTTCCGAATGGTTTCCACCTAACTGTCTCTCACAGTTTCAGGAAAAATTTGATGCAGCAAAGCTCCAAATCGTTCAGACATTTTACTCGCAATAAAAATCCGACGAGGGGGGTGGACCACTGCTCACACAAAACCTGCTCACAGGCGAATGACGCAACCGACAAGCGTGAAAAAACTCACGCATGCGCATGAAGGTTCAAGCTTGGCTGATGCAATCACATGTGATTCAAATCCATATAGTTTTTGAAAAAAATTAAAAGGTCCGTTACTTTTTGGACAGACCTCGTATAACAGGGAATAGAAGCGAATGCGACCACGGAGGAGCCCCCATGAGGGGCACAGCTGATAAATGTAATGAACGTATTGCGGCCATCGCGGATATACAACGCCCAAACACGGATGTATAAAACACATGTATAGAGGAGAGGGATCGGACGCATTGCGACGAACATGGCAGTACAACGACTGCAATGGGGACACAGTGCACATGCATGGCGGGAACTGCGGTGGTGTCGCGCATGCGCATCATTTGCATCGCGGACACAAAGGAAGTGCAAATGGGCCTGCCGGGATCAGTATTCACAGAGACGCCACAGAGACGACATGTCGACACGGACGAGACGTGTGAGGAGGAGACAGAAGGCCGCAACAGCCACAGAGGACAGGGTGCCACCTCCCACCCCACCACCTCCAGCAACAGTCAGGGCACGGACCCCCACCCCGCCACCCGCAGCTGCTGCTGCCGAGGTGGTCCTGGAGGACGTTCTTGGCCGGAGTGACCCCAGGGATGCATGTGGGACATGGGCTACTGTCGGGAGGGGGAAGGCCAGGGCCATAAAGCACACAGAGAAGGCAGTGGACCAGCGGCCAGCGAGGAAGGCAAGGAATAACTTTACACTCCCACCAGAACATAAGGAGGAGGCTGCCAAAAAACTTACAGACAGGGAGAAGTATGTGCTGCAAACATGGGCCTACTATGAGGGGGAACTGCAACACCGCACGGCTGCACCCATGAAACCCCGTAAGTACTGTCCCGCAATGTGTGATATATGTCAGTCGGTCGTGCTGATTATGTTATGTGTCCCCCCCTATGCACATTGGGTTTACAGGGGTCGAAATACATCATTTAACCTACCTGCACTGGTGCTACTAACAAAAAAACTCACTTGCACCAAAAAAATGTTTCTGGGGAGAGTTTGAGGGGACAGCAGCAGCAGCAGCAGGACAGTGTTTTCGTTTGTCACTTGCACGCGCGAGCACATCGTCCTTGAAGATCAATTTATTTATTAACTACACAGAAGTGTAATAAAACAAATGGTGACTGGTTTATAACACAATTATGACAGAGTTCTGAAGGAGGTTCTGAACCTCCATGACCAGTAAAAAATCAAGGACCGAGACGTCGCCCGGTATGGCGGAGCTGGGGCCCCACCCTGGAACCAGGCCTGGGATTGGGGCTCGCGCGCGAGCGCCTGGTGGTCGGGCCTTAGCCCATGGGACCCGGCTGGGCTCAGCCCGAAAGAGCGACGTGGGCTCGCCCTCCTGTGGATTCACCACCTGCAGAGGGGGCCATGGGGATTGGGTGCAGAGAAGATGGGGTGGCGGTCGACGGCGGGTTGCCCGGCGGCCCGGTCCATGCTCACAGCCCCTGGCTGTTGGGACGTGGAATATCACCTCACTGGGGTGGAAGGAGTCTGAGCTTGTGCGGGAGGTTGAGATATACCGAATAGAGATAGTTGGGCTCACCTCCACACACAGCTTGGGCTCTGGTACCCACTCCCAGAGAGGGACTGGACGCTTCATTTTTCTGGTGTTGCCCACGGGGAGAGGCGGAGAGCTGGGGTCGCATTGCTTATTGCTCCCCAGCTCAGTCGCCATGTGTTGGAGTTCACTCCAGTGAATGAGAGGGTTGTGTCCCTACGCCTTCGGGTCGGGGACAGTTCTCTCACCATTGTCTCGGCAGTGCAGAGTACCTGACCTTCCCTGATTTGAACCCGAGTGGTGCTCAGTTGTTGGACTTCTGTGCTAGTCACAGTTTTTCCATCACAAACACCATGTTCGAGCACAAGGGTGTCCATACGTTCACGTGGCACCAGGACACCCTGAGCCGGAGGTCGATGATCGACTTTGTAGTCGTATCATCTGACCTTATGTCAGATGATACCGTATGTCTTGGGTATCATCCACATCCATATTTTTGAGCAGCTCAAAAATCCTGGCTGCAGACATGCGTGCCTCTGCGGATGATCACGGACATGTTCAGATGTCGGCCAACTCATACAGGCAGGTTACACAGATATTGCGGATGTTTGGCGAATATGGGTCAATTTTGTGCGCAATCCATATGCAAATCCTCCTAAATGCCAGTGGGACAGGGCCCTAAAACATTTAGCAGAAGCTACAGCTAAATTATAACTTTCAGTATTGTCTCCGGTACACTCAGATGCTGACAGTCCGGTTTTGAGTTTGCTTCTGATCAGAATCAAAGACAAGCACAAACCCAACACAACCAACAAGCCAGTGCTTCAGTCTTTGTGTTCGCTGTTCACTGCTCACTGCTCACTGCTCACTGCTGTAAGGAATTTCCATTCACAGGATATGGCAGTTCAGCCATGAGGCCGAAGTCCTCAAAAGGAAAGCAGGTTTGACTTACAGTTTTGATTTATAAACCAAATTAATCCTGATAGTTTAACTAGATTAATATCAAGTCGTTTGTGCAAAGTGAAAATATAACACATCTTTTAATTATAAATAATGCACTAATTCTGAACTTTTAAACATTAACTCACAGATACCAAACTGCTTTATGGGTAAACTGAGCCTCAGTTTCAATTCAGTTTATTCACTTTATATAGCGCCAAATCACAACTGTGTCGCCTCAAGGCGCTTCACACAAAACAATTCCAAAAACAAAATAAAATGAATTAAATTATTAAAAATCATAGTAAAAGAGTAAAAAAAAAGTAAAAAGCATTGTAACATAATATGCCAGCATGTAATATGCCATCCAGTAGATGGGTCAAAATGCATAGAACACTGCCATCCAGTAGATGGCAGTGTATATGACGCCCGGTTATATCATACGGTTGTTGCTGCCTGAATTACAACTTAACAAACAGAATTTTCAGTTTTGCAAATGCCTTTTTTTAACAAATAAATAAAAGACATATTTTACAAATACACATTTATTTGTAAAAACCAACACACATGTTAATTTGGGTGTTGTTTTTTTACATATAATAAATCAACAAATCAGCGATCGCAGCCTCGTTTTACCCATAATGTAGTTTGGTATCTGTGTGTGTTAATGTTCAAATGTTCTGAATTAGTGCATTATTTTAAAATTAAAAGATATGTGTTATATTTTAACTTTGTACAAATGATAGACTTGACATTAATGTAGTTAAACTATCCAGTTTATAAATCAAAACCGTAAGTCAAACCTTATGTCCACCTGCATACAGCAGTCCACCCATGAGGACTTCGGTCTCATGGGTGGACTGCTGTATGCTGTAAAGGGTAATGACTTTTGTTTTTTTTTTGTTTTTTTTGTTGCTGTCATTTGTTTTTGTTGTTGTTTGTTGTTGTTTGTTTGTAGCAGCCTGGCAGCCAGGTTCTCTTTACTGAGGTAGAGTTGAGATCAGCTTCTCTCAGGTGCTTCACTACTGTAAAATACATAGTAGCCAACTGGGTTTATAAAGGTATAAAGGTTTTTCACTGTTACTATCTATGTAAATAAACATTAGCAGTCTAAACTAAACTAAATTATCGGAAGCTAATTTTGAGCTTTGAGCTAACTTTTTGAACCTTGAGGCAACTTTGTTGTGATTTGGTGCTATATAAATGAAAATATATTGAAATTGAATTGATAGATGATTTCCGGCCCTGCTGAATTGGCATGTGACTCCAGAATATAAATATCAATGTCCATTGTTCAGTGTTGTTAGCTAATATATGTAGCTGTGCAAAAAAAATATTACTCTATCAATGTTCAGTATTGGCACCATTAATCGTTGCCCCAAAATACATAAGCATACCAAACGGCAAATATCAGCTCTCCCTTGTTTGTGCGTCATCAAAATTAAACACACACACACACACTCACGCGCATGCACAACTATTTATCTTTTCTGCATTCTGCTGTGACCAGGTGCTTTCATTTGACAAAGAGTGGCAAAAGATATTAAAATCAAATCAAAATCAAATCAATTTTATTTATATAGCACCAAATCACAACAAACAGTTGCCCCAAGGCACTTTATATTGTAAGGCAAAAGCCATACAGTAATTACAGAAAAACCCCAACAGTCAAAACGACCCCCTATGAGCAAGCACTTGGCGACAGTGGGAAGGAAAAACTCCCTTTAAACAGGAAGAAACCTTCAGCAGAACCAGGCTCAGGGAGGGGCAGTCTTCTGCTGGGACTGGTGGGTGACTGAGGGGAGAGAATCAGGAAAAAGACATGCTGTGGAAGAGAGCAGAGATCAATCACCAATGATTGAAAGGTGCATACAGAGCAAAAATAAGTGAATAAAAAGAAACACTGGGTGCATCATGGGAAACCCCCCAGCAGTCTAAGTCTATAGCAGCATAACTAAGGGATGGTTCAGGGTCACCTGATCCAGCCCTAACTATAAGCTTTTTCAAAAAGGAAAGTTTTAAGCTTAATCTTAAAAGTAGAGAGGGTGTCTGTCTCCCTAATCCGAATTGGGAGCTGGTTCCACAGGAGAGGAGCCTGAAAGCTGAAGAATCTGCCTCCCATTCTACTCTTATAAACCCTAGGAACTTCAAGTAAGCCTGCAGTCTGAGAGCGAAGCGCTGTATTGGGGTGATATGGTACTATGAGGTCCCTAAGATAAGATGGGACCTAATTATTCAAAACCTTATAAGAAGAAGAATTTTAAATTATATTCTGGAATTAACAGGGAGCCAATGAAGAGAGGCCAATATGGGTGAAATATGCTCTCTCCTTCTAGTCCCTGTCAGCACTCTAGCTGCAGCATTTTGAATTAAGTGAAGGCTTTTCAGGGAACTTTTAGGACAACCTGATAATAATGAATTACAGTAGTCCAGCCTAGACAAAATAAATGCATGAATTAGCTTTTCAGCATCACTCTGAGACAAGACCTTTCTAATTTTAGAGATATTGCACAAATGCAAAAAAGCAGTCCTACATATTTGCTTAATATGCGCATTGAATGACATATCCTGATCAAAAATGACTCCAAGATTTCTCACAGTATTACTGGAGGTCAGGGTAATGCCATCCAGTGTAAGGATCTGGTTAGACACCATGTTTCTAAGATTTGTGGGGCCAAGTACAATAACTTCAGTTTTATCTGAATTTAAAAGCAGGAAATTAGAGGTCATCCATGTCTTTATGTCTGAAAGACATTCCTGCAGTTTAACTAATTGGTGTGTGTCCTCTGGCTTCATGGATAGATAAAGCTGGGTATCATCTGCGTAACAATGAAAATTTAAGCAATGCTTTCTAATAACACTGCCTAAGGGAAGCATGTGTAAAGTGAATAAAATTGGTCCTAGCACAGAACCTTGTGGAACTCCATAATTAACCTTAGTCTGTGAAGAAGACTCCCCATTTACATGAACAAATTGTAATCTATTAGATAAATATGATTCAAACCACTGCAGCGCAGTGCCTTTAATACCTATGGCATGCTCTAATCTCTGTAATAAAATTTTATGGTCAACAGTATCAGAAGCTGCACTGAGGTCTAACAGGACAAGCACAGAGATGAGTCCACTGTCTCAGGCCATAAGAAGATCATTTGTAACCTTCACTAATGTTGTTTCTGTACTATGATGAATTCTGAAACCTGACTGAAACTCTTCAAATAGACCATTCCTCTGCAGATGATCAGTTAGCTGTTTTACAACTACCCTTTCAAGAATTTTTGAGAGAGATAGATTGATCATATTTAAGATCGAAACATTAACTAATGGTAGGGCTTCCTTGAGCAGCCTGGTAGGAGTGGGGTCTAATAGACATGTTGATGGTTTGGAGGAAGTAACTAATGAAAATAACTCAGACAGAACAATCGGAGAGAAAGAGTCTAGCCAAATACCAGCATTACTGAAGGCAGCCGAACATAAAGATATGTCTTTGGGATGGTTATGAATAATTTTTTCTGTAATAGTTAAAATTTTATTTGCAAAGAAAGTCATGAAGTCATTACTAGTTAAAGTTAAAGGAATACTCAGCTCAATAGAGCTCTGACTCTTTGTCAGCCTGGCTACAGTGCTGAAAAGAAACCTGGGGTTGTTCTTATTTTCTTCAATTAGTGATGAATACTAAGATGTCCTAGCTTTACAGAGGGCTTTTTTTTAATGGAGCAACAGACTCTTTTTCCAAGCTAAATGAAGATCTTCTAAATTAGTGAGATGCCATTTCCTCTCCAACTTATGGGTTATCTGCTTTAAGCTGCGAGTTTGTGGGTTATACCACGGAGTCAAGCATTTCTGATTTAAGGCTCTCTTTTTCAGAGGAGCTACAGCATCCAAAGTTGTGCTCAATGAGGATGTAAAGCTATATAATCTATCTCACTCACAGAGTTTAGGTAGCTACTCTGCATTGTGTTGGTATATGGCATTGAAGAACATAACAAAGAAGGAATCATATCCTTAAACCTAGTTACAGTGCTTACAGAAAGACTTCTACTGTAATGAAACTTATTCCCCACTGCTGGGTAGTCCATTAAAGTAAATGTAAATGTTATTAAGAAATGATCAGACAACAGGGGGTTTTCAGGGAATACTGTTAAGTCTTCAATTTCTATGCCATATGTCAGAACAAGCTCTAAAGTGCGGTTAAAATGGTGGGTAGGCTCATTTACATTTTGAGCGAAGCCAACTGAATCTAATAATAGATTAAATGCAGTGTTGAGGCTGTCATTCTCAGCATCTATGTGGATGTTAAAATCACCCACTATAATTATCTTATCTGACCAAAGCACTAATTCAGACAAATGTTCTGAAAATTCACAGAGAAGCTCACAGTAACGACCAAGTGGATGATAGATAATAACAAATAAAACTGTTTTTTGAGACTTCCAATTTGGATGGACAAGACTAAGAGTCAAGCTTTCAAATGAATTAAAGCTCTGTCTGGGTCTTTGATTAATTAATAAGATGGAGTGGAAGATTGCTGCTAATCCTCCTCCTCGACTCATGCTTCGAGCATTCTGAGAGTTAGTGTGACTCGGGGGGTCTTGAATCATTTAAACTAACATAATCATCCTGCTCTATCCAGGTTTCTGTAAGGCAAAATAAATCAATATGTTGATCAATTATTATATCATTTACTAACAGGGACTTAGAAGAGAGGGACCTAATGTTTAATAGACCACATTTAACTGTTTTAGTCTGTCGTGCAATTGAAGGTGCTATATTATTTTTTCTTTTTGAATTTTTATGCTTCAATAGATTTTTACTGGTTATTGGTGGTCTAGGAGCAGGCACCGTCTCTATGGGGATGGGGTATTGGGGGGATGGCAGGGGGAGAGAAACTGCAGAGAGGTGTGTAAGACTACAACTCTGCTTCCTGGTCCCAACCCTGGATAGTCACGATTTGGAGGGTTTAATAAAATTGGCCAGATTTCTAGAGATGAGAGCTGCTCCATCCAAAGTGAGATGGATGCCGTCTCTCCTAACAAGACCAGGTTTTCCCCAGAAACTTTGCCAATTATCTATGAAGCCCACCTCATTTTTTTGACACCACTCAGACACCCAGCAATTCAAGGAGAACATGTGGCTAACCATGTCACTCCCAGTCCGATTGGGGAGGGGTCCAGATAAAACTACAGAGTCCGACATTGTTTTGGCAAAGTTACACACTGATTCAATATTAATTTTAGTGACCTCTGATTGGAGTAACCGGATGTCATTCCTGCCGACGTGAATTACAATCTTACCAAATTTAAACTTAACCTTAGCCAGCAGTTTCAAATTTCCTTCAATGTCGCCTGCTCTGGCCCCCGGAAGACATTTGACTATGGTTGCTGGTGTCGCTAACTTCACATTTCTCAAAACAGAGTCGCCAATAACCAGAGTTTGATCCTCGGCGGGTGTGTCGCCGAGTGGGGAAAAACGGTTAGAGATGTGAACGGGTTGGTGGTGTACAGGGGGCTTCTGTTTAGAACTATGCTTCTTCCTCACAGTCACCCAGCCGGCTTGCTTTCGCGGCTGCTCGGGATCTGCTAGGGAACAGCTAATGGCGGCAAAGCTGCCTTGGTCCGCACCAACTACAGGGGCCTGGCTAGCTGTAGGATTTTCCAGTGTGCAGAACCGAGTCTCCAATTCGCCCAGCCTGGCCTCCAAAGCTACGAACAAGCTACACTTATTACAAGTACCATTACTGCTAAAGGAGGCCGAGGAATAACTACACATTTCACACCCAGCGCAGAAAAGTGGGGGAGACACAGGAGAAGCCACCATGCTAAAGCGGCTAAGAGCTAATAGCTGCGCTAAGCTAGCAGATTCCTAATAACACACAAAGTGAATAATGTGTGAATAATTTAGAGGTGATTCAGCAGAGAGAGTGCTTTAATTAAGGCACGTGAAGATTACACTGTGAAATAAATCGTTATCTAGTTATCTAGTTATCTAGATCAATCTAACTACGCAGATTAAACAGATAACAGATACAGCAAAACACCGCTATGATTTCTTTGAACAGGAAGTGATACAATACCGCAGTGAGAGCCATTTAAAATCAATACACATTTCAAGGTACCAACATAACACTTAACTAAACTGACTAAATGAAGTCAACTGCAAAATCTCAATGAATCAATAACACTATCAACACTGTTAAACCGACATGAACCACAATTATAATATGTAAAACCCCAAAACCCTGAACTCCTATGGTGCATTACAGTACAGCATCCATTGTTTATCAATTACCTAAAATTGCTAATTTCTCCAAAAATATGTGTCCTATCAACTTTCTGTTTTCACAGCATTCTCCCCGGTCTTTGCACGATCGACATTGTACGCACGTACGCACACAGAGGCCACTCGGCTATTACAATATAGATGCCAATAAATAATAATAATAATAATAACAATCATAACATAAACAGTGCAAAATTATTATTGTTGTTATTATTATTACTTATTGGCACCATACTGGCTTAGTGAATAGCACTGTTGCCTCACAGCAAGAAAGTTATGGGATCGCATCCCACCTGGGGCTTTAAGTGCATAAAAGTTCCAACAATGAAGAGCTGACAGTTTTCATTGTTGGCTTTTTGTCCTTGGTCTGGAACTCTGCATCCATTTCTTCCAAAAACATGTGGAATACTAATTTGTGTGACTGCAGTATAAATTTTTTTCTTTGTGATAGTCTAAGCCAGGTACCTATGAAGCCAGAGGAGTTGATGTAACTTCTAGACAAGATTAACATGAGGCTGATTTTTTTACGCAGTAAAATGTAAGTGGCATTTGTGAATGTAACTGCATTTTATAGTGCTTGACAAAGACTTTGTTGGGAAAGTGTAGTGACACGGACCCACAACAAGGGGCGTAAATGAATGGACAATGAATGAGCCAAAAATAGAACACTTTACTGTTGTGAATGTGCACAACGAAGTACAGACGATTACAGAATTTGTATGTAGTCAGTCTACAAAGGTGACGTGTGGGCAGGCTCGAGGATAGAAGACGTCCGTCCAGAGAGGAGCTGGAACCCACACGATTTCCACCGCCACCGAACCCGGAGAATACTGGAGCGGCCAAGTCCCGAGTCCCCAGGTGGTCACCGTCTCCGGCTGTCGGATCTGGTACTGCTGGCAGGAAGCAGAAATAATCAAGGGTGGGTGTGTGCACACCCAGTAACACAGTCAGAACAGTTAGACTTCTCCTTTTAAAGTGGGAAAGAACACCTCCACCTTTTATTGACAGTTAAACTCCAGTTGTCTCTGTAGTTCGGTGTGACAAGTGAACGCCCTTCACTTCGTCACCACTCCGTACTCCGACAGAACAACAACAGCGAGTAGACTCCTGAAACAGTATCAAAGACTGGAGAAAATAATGTGCGCACGGCACAATCACGGCTGAGGTATTACCTTCTTGGCTTGAAGATATCTCGGCAGTGAGGTGGAGATGTCATCCGGCTTTATGGAGTGGTTGATGAATGACAGCTGTTGGAGATGATGATTGACAGCTGCCACGTCTGACTGTCCTGAAGAGGCGGCAGCACCCTCTCTTGCCTGAAGCCCGCACTTCAGGCACGGCGCCCTCTGGTGGAGGCCAGCAGTACCTCCTCTTCAGCGGCCCACACAACAGACTTGCCAAACTAAAACATTGCCCATGTAGTTATATCAGCAATATCCATCCGAGGGATCACAGCTCCTGGGTTTAGGCTTGCACCCTTTCCTTTTACAGAGTAAAA
Organism: Thalassophryne amazonica; assembly: GCF_902500255.1. Lineage (NCBI taxonomy): Eukaryota > Metazoa > Chordata > Actinopteri > Batrachoidiformes > Batrachoididae > Thalassophryne > Thalassophryne amazonica. The sequence goes on along the minus strand of NC_047105.1, from coordinate 137,600,806 downwards.
TTCCTCCAGATTCTTTGAAATGTTTAATAATATTGTACACCATAGAGGGAGAAATATAGAAATCCTTTCCAATCCTCTTTTAATAAACATTGATTTTAAACATTTCAGTGATTTTCTCATGCGATTCTTAACAAACTGGAGATCATCTACCCATCTTTGCCCCTCAAAGACTCAGCCTTTTGTCGATACTGCTTTTGCTCCAAATCATAACTAATTACAATAAACTGTTGACATCACCTGTTTGAAATAACAACATGAATTAATTAATTTTACCTCATTACTAACCCTATATTGCTCCCTTCCCAACTTTATTTGGAATGTGTTGCAGGCCTTAAATGCAGGAATGGATTTATATTAATACAGACCTCACAAAACATTCATATTGTCTGCAATGAAACATAAGTCAAAGTAAATGTAACAATTACTCCAGGAGGGAGTATTTGCACTTTTCACAGTATCCAGTATTTATTTATTTTTTTTTAAATTGTCATTCTAAATAAATAAATGCTCAGACCTACAAAGCATCATAATGTCAAATCTGTCCTGAGCTCAGTTGTTGGTTGATTTGAGCTCTGGAGGGTAAATCTCAGACAGAGAAGAACGGACCATTCTTTCCATATCTCAGGCTCTTGCCACCAAAACAGTGAGATGGTGAGATGTGGATTGTGTTGAAGGAGATTCATTTTTTTAGTGCGAGAGATATCTGAGCTTTTCATAATAATCTTCTGTGACCTTTTATGTGAAACTATGCACAGGACCCCGAGTCAGCTGATGTCAGACTGTAGGGTTGTAATTGGTAAAAAGTAAAGGGCAGACTACTGTCTTTGACCTGTTGCAGTGATGTGAATATAAATAAAGTCACAAATGAAGTCACTTTGCTGCAGTAATAAATCTCGATTCGCCGTGTGTTTCCCCTGATCTGTTCTGTGAATATTTTATAAGCAGCCCCTCAGTGGTCACTTCTGCACCGTCTGTGTTCCTGCTCTACCTTTGATCCAGCTCTTAATCACTGATGCCAAAAGCTTTTCATTTGTTGTCTCACATCTGCAGGAGTCATGGGGGAATACGAACCCAAAATAGAAGTTCATTTCCCTGATTCGGTTCCAGCTGCAAAGGAATCTGTGGTGAAACTGGAATGCTTCGCTCTGGGAAAGTAAGGTTGCATCACTCTGTGTGTGAGACTGTCAGCTCCTTCATGCATGAATTAGCAGTACTCTGGATGATTTAGGATGCACAGGCGTAGCATTACTCATTCTCAGATTCATCAATCCAATAGAGAGCAAGGACAGGCGGTAGGTGCGACATGGGACTAGAAATCAAAGTTCTTATAAGAGCCTCTGAAATGTGAGCAATCACACTTTGATTTGTAGGGAACAGTAATTCACAAGGCATTTGCTTCATGTGTTTCTACTGTGTTTAATCACACTTTGATCACTGCATCTGACAGTTCCCATCACAAGAACTTTTTCTTCCACTTTCTTCAGCCCTGTTCCAGAGATAAGCTGGAGAAGAACCAGTGGAGTCCCATTTCCCAGCAAAGTGAAGATAAAGAACTCAAACGCCGTGCTGGAAATCCATAATTTCCAGCAGGAGGACTCAGGGACGTATGAATGTATGGCAGAGAATCGACGAGGCAAAAATGCAGCACGAGGTCGAGTCTCATTCCACGGTAAGTGAACTATGTCAAGCAGAATGACAGTAAACTCAAAGAAATGGTCTCTGCAGTACAGCAGATATGTACATGTGACCAGCAGGTCTGATTTCATTTGACTGACAAAGTGTGTGTCTGTAAAATATGGGTGAAAAAAGTTAGTCTGACATTAGAGCATCCAACTAATTTCCATTCAGTTTTCATGCTAGTAAAGAGTTTGCTTTGTTTGCAGTTGTACTCTTTCTAATTTGCTGATAATCCACCTCTTAACCTTGAATAATTAAAGAAAAAACACTTAGAGTTTTATTTTTTAATGCATTGTTTTTTTTTCTTCTGTTTTGTGATTCTGTGAATTACAACAACTTATGCCCAGCATGAGGTCTTTTGCTTACAGCAGCTGGGTTTGCTGAACAGCCCAAAAGTTAAGCAACATTTTCAGAATGTCAACACAGAACAGTTGCAAAATAACAGCATTTCTATTTAGTGATAGAAAGTGACTGCTGCATTTTGTCCTCTCACAGTAACCGTCAATCAAGCATGGCTCTTGCGAGACCTGTAATTCCAGTAGTCATATATTATCACAAATGTCACAATTTTTTTTTTTTTTTTTTATCGAGTATTGCCATAATTTATTTATTTATTTCTTTTTTTGGTATATTCTTTAATGGCCCGGTCACACGGCACTTAACAAAGGGCAACAAAGCCCAAATGAAACAAGTATTTCGTTTTTGCTGTCCTTCTTGGCGGTTTTTTATTGTTTGCTTACATTAGCGTGTACACTGACTTGGTTCAACCAGCTGAATGTTTGAACACAGCACAGAAGCCAGTTTGTGAGTGCTTTTGTGGAGGAGAGATGCAGCTGCTTCCTCCGCGGCAGTGCTGGTGTGTGTGGTGTGGGGCTTCTGGCTGCATGTGATATGGCGAGTGCTGCCGTGGTCATGCCGTAGTGCTGGCCGGCCAGGAAGAATTTGTTGGCCTCCTCCACCAGCGCATGGCAATCCGTGATCGCATGCACCAGAGGAGAGAGTTCCTGCACAAAAAGTCCGGCCAGAGCTCCAGCATTCTGTTCATGAACTCTGAAGGGCTTGCTGTCTTCCAGCCTGTGCAGAGAGAAAAGCCTGCTGGCCCTTTCAGCGTCTGACATTTCAAAGGTTTTTGAGGAAGTGCTCCTTGATCACTGCATATTTGTTCGCAGCAGAGGGGCTTTTGCAGAAGCACGGCCAGCCTTGTTTGTTTCTGTGGAGTTGCTGATGGCCAACATGATCGTTGATGGCGGCATATTTGTTCGCAGCAGAGGGGCTTTTGCAGAAGCACAGCCAGCCTTGTTTGTTTCCGTGGAGTTCCTGATGGCCGATATGATCGTTGATGGCTGTGTATTTGTGAGCAGTGGGGGTGGGGGGGAGGGGGTTGCAGAAGCGCAATCAGCCTCATTTGTTGTTGGCATAATAATATTACCTGTCATCTGCTGTGATCTCTCAGAGTGAATTGCACCTCGGTTTGTGGAAACTAGGTGGCAGTTTACAGAAGCGGGACTTTGAGCCATCAAATGTGGAAAAACATCCAGCAGCAGTGGACATTCGCGTGTGATCCACAGAGGTGTGACATATGAAACAGAAAACCCAGTGTGATCAGCTGGAGAGAAGGTGAAGCGCATGTGTGTGTGTGTGTGTGTGTGTGTGTGTGTGTGTGTGTGTGTGCGCACGCGTGCGTGTGTGTGTGTGTGTCTGCTCCACGTACACAGCACCTGTACGTGCGTGAGGTGATCAGAAACAGCAGGGTTTTGAAAAAAGGCAAAGAGAGAGAGAGACAACACTATCTCTCTCTCTCTCTCTCTCTCTCTCTCTGTCTCTCTCTCTGACAAAGGTGAACACATGTGTAGTTCTACCCTCTGTAAACAGAGAAGAGATGGTTCTACAAGAAACCGCTCTATCCTCTGCAGGCAAACGAGAAGTAGTCACCAAAGAAAAAAGAAACATTTCTTTTAACACCATACTGATACGCAGCCAATATCACCCAAGTCATCCAGAGGCATACATTTTTAACTTATGGTTCAAATTTTCAAATGGTCGTGGTGAAGAGAGAGCTGAGTAGCGGGGCAAAGCTCTCGATTTACCAATCGATCTACGTTCTGATCCTCACCTATGATCATGAGATTTGGCTCATGACCGAAAGAACGAGATCGCGAGTACAAGCGGCCGAGATGAGTTTCCTCCGCAGGGTGGCTCGGCGCTCCCTTAGAGATAGGGTGAGGAGCTCGGTCACTCGGGACGTGCTCGGAGTCGAGCCGCTGCTCCTCCACGTCGAAAGGAGCCAGTTGAGGTGGCTCGGGCATCTTTTCCGGATGCCCCCTGGACGCCTCGCTGGAGAGGTGTTCCGGGCATGGCCCACTGGGAGGAGGCCCCGGGGAAGACCCAGGACACGCTGGAGGGACTACATCTCTCGGCTGGCTTGGGAACGCCTTGGGGTTCCCCTGGAGGAGCTGGAGGAGGTGTGTGTGGATCGGGAGGTCTGGGCGGCTTTGCTTGAGCTGCTGCCCCCGCGACCCGACTCCGGATAAAGTGGAAGAAAATGGATGGATGGATGGATGTGTCTGAAGCCCCAGGAGTGTGCATAAGCCCACCCCCTTTTTAAGGAAGCTGGTTAAACACCGCCAAATATTAAATGACCTTTTTTTAATTAAAATTTATTAAATGCCCACCTAAAATAAAATAATTCTATGACTCCCAAAACATTGTAAAATTCCAAAAAAAAAAAAAATGTTTTCACAATGTTTTCCTCATCTCTTCCACATCTGTCTTGTGATGATGTCATCCGTATGACCTGTGCTCTTATTTTGAAAGACTCTTGTGCAAGACACAGAAAGTGTTCCGGGGCATTGGCTTTGTCACACTGTGATTGATCAAGGAGAAGTATCAGTCTGTGTTCTTTTTTTGCCAGACAATAGTCCTTTTTCCACCCGCAAATTGAATTCTTTATCAGCTGATGTCTGCAAAGTTTGTCAAAACATTTTGTGCGTGTTCAAAACTTTGAGCAGGTATCAGGCAAAGAGGTTTCCTGCTGCTTGCACATTTGTTTGCCATTTTCAGTGTGAGAGAGTGTGACATGCAGAGTGATCATATGCAATGCTTCTGGATGCAAACATGGAGAAAACTGACTTCACATTTTGACAGTCAGTGACAGTCTGGATGTTCCACTGTTTTCAGTGAGAAGAAATGGATGTTTTATCTTAATAAGGAGGAAACATGAAGAAATTGATTATTTTCTGCAGAGCTGCCTGGATTTAAACAGGTAGGAACTTTTGAAGCTTCCATGACTGCCAGAATGTTTTGCTATTGTATAAATGCTGTGCAAAATGTTTCAGTGAAGTAAATTATTGTCCGCATGGCTAATATTGAAAACTGACTGTGCACGTCACATGGCATCATTTTTTTTTTTCTCCCATGATTAAAAAGCAGCTTAAGTGCCATACACCAGCTGACAAGGAACACGTTTAAGAAATTACAAAAGGATGTTACAGGACAAAAACAGACAAGAGCTATTTTCTTTATTTGTGAGGAAATCAGACATTATATTGAAGTGGGTGGTCTGACAAACAGGGAGTTTGTGGAAACCCCCATTCGCCCCATTTCACGCACAATTTCACACTGAATGCTGAAAGGTGAGGTCTGAAAGGTGAGGTGAAAGCAGAGGTAATGGTCTAGTGGTTAAAGCTTTGGGCTTGAGACTAGAGGATCATTGGTTCAAATCCCAGCCTGACCGGAAAGTCATTAAGTGCCCTTGGGCAAGGTCCTTAATGCATAATGTACACTAGCAGCAATGGCTTAAAGTGGTCAGTGCATCAATGACCAAGTATGTGCAGAGTCACTAAAAGAGTGCATGTGTGTGCAAATAAAAATTTTAAAGGGGAGAAATTCAGCAGCCTGACTGCATTGAGGTCGAAGCTATTTCTCAGTCTAGATGTTTTTGCCCAGATGCAGTGCAGTCTCCTTCCAGAGGGCATGGGATCGAACAGTTTGTGAGCAGGGTGGGTGGGGTCACAGAGGATACAGGTGGCTCTATCCCTGCATCTGATGGTGTAAATGTCCCGAATGGGTGGTAGGCTGCACCCCATGGTACTCTGTGCAGACTTTATCACTCTCTGCAGCACCTCCTTCTCTGCTACAGCGCAGCCCACATACCACACAGTAAGACAGAAAGTCAGAGTACTCTCCACCTCACAGGCGTAGAAAGACTTGAAAACATCAGCCTCCAGTCCTGTCTTCTTCAACTTCCTCAGGAAATAGAGGTACTGGTGGCTCTTTTTCCTTATAGCTGTGGTGTTGGTATGTCAGGTGAGGGTTGGTCAGGTATACCCCTTTGTACTTGATGGAGGGATCCCATCTCCACAGCTGCACCATTGATGTAGAGAGATAGCGGAGCAGTTACAGATGTCCAGAAATCCTCAACCATCTCCTTTCTCTTTGGTCATTAAGGATAAGGTTATTGTCCCCAAACCACTGTGCCAGGTCCTCCAGCCTATATACTGATTCATCCCTTTGTGTTGATTGTGAACTTCACTACAAGATTATTCTTGTAGTGTGCTCTGCAGTCATAGGTCATGATTGTATACAGCTTCCCTTGGGAAGTCTTCCTCAGGGAAATTGAGGTTTCAGTAGTATTGGACAGGAGCACACAGGGTAAGAGCACACAGAGTATCAAAAGTAAAAGAAACAAAAAGTAAATACAAATCTAAATATCAGAACTACTGCCTTACTGGCTACAACTGCACCTCTCCTTCCCATCCTCTGTCTTCCTGTTACTCTTCATCCCCCCAAGTGAGGAGTTGTACAGTAATACACAGCCCTGGGGTGAACCAGTGTTCAGGAGGTGGAGGATATGTTGTAATTGTTCTTGATATTATGTTGCCTACAGATTAGGTAATCCACGACCCAGTTACATTAGAGGAGGCTCCCTGTGCTGCCAACTTGGACACCCGCGGGATTAATTCAAATCAGTTTCAATTTAATAATTTTATAATCCGCCAAATCACAACAAAAGCCATCTCAAGGCACCTCACACAGAACAATGCAATATAAAAATTAAATAAATAATTAAAAATGAATAAAAAAATTCAAATACATAATTAAAAACAGAATTAAAAGAATAAAACAGACAAAATAAAAACTATTCATAAGAAAGATAATAAAAATGGGTTTTAAGTCTTGACTTAAAAATGTCCATAGACTCTGACTGCCTCACGGATACACAGGAAGACTGTTCCACAGGGTGGGTGCACGATGAGAGAAAGCTCTGTGACCCGTTGACTTCTTACATCCCTGATGTGGAGGTCAAAGGACATGCGGAGGTCAAAGGAAATGCAGAAATGAAGTCCAGAAACAGCAGGGTCACATAGGAGTCCTTGTTCTACATGTGAGAGAGGGTCTAGTGTGTCACAGAAGACGTGGCATCAGTTGCTGTAATCCAGTTGCACCTATATGCATACTGGTAAGAGTCCTCAGCTATGTCATTGGCATGTTTCAGGTGCCTCGTCACCAAACTTCCAAAGCACTTCATGTTGAGTAGAGAAGCTTGAATCTTCGACTGGACTGGGTTGCTTGACGCGAGGATGTTTCGCTTCAAATCGCAGAAGCTTCCTCAGCTAAAATTCTTCCTCTGGAAGTCTGACTTCTGTCTGACCCTTGTAGAGACGAATAAACAGAAGCCAACAAAAGCTGGAGTTTTAAACCTAACCAGACCCCTCCTACTGAGAGGCAGACTGCTATAGGCTAGTGACTAAACAATAGCTCTAATTAGCAACTATTGTGCTCTAGTTAGCACTCTCCTAATGACAGGGCAGCTGTCCCTCCTAATGATGGGATGGATGCCTTTCCTGATTGCTCCCTTGATGACTCTCCTGATGACGTGAAAGACTCATTACCATGAACAAAAGACTGAAACTCCTTTGACCTGAGTACCTGAGTCTCCAGGAGACGGAGACAAGAAGAAGAGGAGTGTCTCTCCCTTATTTAGCAGGAGTAGGGGAAAAACTACAGAGGATCTTCAGACAGCACAAAATCCCAGTTTAGTTTAAACCGGTTAACACCTTGAGACAGAAATTAGTTCACCCTAAGGACATGGTCCCTAGTTACAGAGCAATGTAGTGTATTCTATCAGATGTCAGGAAAACTGTAACGAACACTACATAGGTGAGACTAAGCAAACATTTACACAAAAGGCTATACCAGCACTGCAGAGAGGGCGCCAGTGGACCTCAGTCTGCAGTTCATCTCCACCTTAAAGACACTAACCGCACGTTTGAGGACAAGGAAGTTAAAATATTAGCCAGAGAGAAGAAATGGTTTGAGAGAGGGGTCAAGGAGGCATTCTTTTTGAAACGGTTGAAACCCAGCCTTAACCGGGGAGGGGGTCTGAGACACGCTTTATCCCCTGTTTACAATGGGGTACTCAGGTCAAAGGAGTTTCAGTCTTTTGTTCATGGTAATGAGTCTTTCACATCATCAGGAGAGTCATCAAGGGAGCAATCAGGAAAGGCATACATCCCATCATTAGGCGGGACAGCTGCCCTGTCATTAGGAGAGTGCTAACTAGAGCACAACAGTTGCTAATTAGAGCTATTGTTTAGTCACTAGCCTATAGCAGTCTGCCTCTCAGTAGGAGGGGTCTGGTTAGGTTTAAAACTCCAGCTTTTGTTGGCTTCTGTTTATTCATCTCTACAAGAGTCAGACAGAAGTCAGACTTCCAGAGCAAGAATTTTAGCTGAGGAAGCTTCTGCGATTTGAAGCGAAACGTCCTCGCATCAAGCAACCCAGTCCAGTCGAAGATTCAAGCTTCTCTACTATGGAAACCACCTGGACAACTGAGAGCCTCCACTGAAACACTTCATGTTGAGTGCAATAGGGTGCTAATAGTTGAGGCACAAAGCTGCAAATGTATTTGGTGCAGGGATGATTGTTTGCTGTCTTGAGGCATGATGGGACTGTAGCTTGGGACTGTGAGATGTTAAATATGTCTGTCTTGTCCTCAGACAGCTGTTGTGCAGTCTCTCATAAAGCCTCTGTCACAGTGGCGTATTCGTAGAGCTGCTCATTACAGCGTATCGTCTACGCTGTAATGAGCAACTCTCCGCCCACTTCATGAGGAGTTTTTTTCTCAATATGCAGCAGTATGTTGAGGGCTACGCACGTAGGACGGAAGAAAATAAACATGTTTAATTTTCTTCAGCATACAGCACAGCATGGAGCCTTCATGTGAGAACACACAGCGCCGTGCTATTGTCCGCTATTGTGAGCCTGCCCACGCTTCAACACGGTACTGTGTGCTATTTCACTTCGCCCTGTTGTTCTTCTGGAGCTATAAATACTGCAAGATCGTTGCTTCACTTTATCATACTGGACTCATTATATGAGGCCTGTTCACTGTGTCACATCGTTTCATAAAAGCGCTCTCTCGTGCACGGTCTCTTTCTCTCTCTCTCTCTCTCTCTCTCTCTCTCTCTCTCTAGGACACACAGAGAGAGAGAGAGAGAGAGAGAGAGAGATACCGCTTTTATTTTAAGGAGTCTGACAGTGCGCGGTCTCTCTCTCTCTGTGACACAGAGAGAGAGAGAGGGAGAGGGAGACCACACGTGCTATCAATAAAAGTGCTCTCTCCCAGTTTAACGAGTCACAGCGTTTCCTTCAGGGCAGCCTTTACCACAGCCAGACTCAGCAGCATCTGGACACAATGGGCCTCATGTATCATTGCGTACGGCGATATTTGAGCGTATATGGGGTGTACGCCAAAACGGCTGCGCTACTTGGCATTTATCAATGTGGTCGTTGGCATACACTGCGCTGAAAATATACACCAGGTCGAGAGGTGGCTTAAATTATACACCAAAATGAACCAGCGCTGGAATCCACATAAAAATGAAGATGATCAACATGATAACCAGTGCCATTATACAAATCAATGCATATGTTACATAAATAACACCTTCCTGATTATACTACATAATAAGTAATACAAATCCCGCTGTTGCGGGATTGTTATGGAGCACGATAGGCGCTGACAGATAGGAAAGCGCTGCTCGCCTTTTTCCACAGACTTCAAGCCTGGAGCCAGAGCAGCGCTGAGCTTAACTTCATGTGGTGTGATCGTTTTAGACTATGAAACTGATAATAACAACTGTAGTTTCGTCATTCCCTTAATTCGCCCGTGCTGCAACCAGGTTTTGTCGCCTCCATTCGGTTGTCACAATAAAATAAATACAGAAATACATTTAAAAAAATAAAGAAATCTGACAGATTAGGCTTGTCTTATTAACTGAGCGAGCAAATATCCACATGTCAAGAATTATTGACATGTGAAAAGAGAATACAGTGGTCCCTCGCTATAACGCCGTTCACCTGTCGTGGCCTCGGAGTCTCGCGGAGTATTTAGTCCAATTTTGCATGCCTTTTTTTTTTTTTACAGTGTTCTGTGTTCTGCGTATCTGTTTATAAGAATCTTGTTGCCCAGAAGAGAAAAGAGCGCCAACAACTTTGTCACACGGACACAGACACCTGCTGCAGCCAGGTGTGAGTGGGAAAAGGCGCAGCGTTAGGACGCAGAGGCGCGATCTGTGAAATACTGGTCAGTCACTATTAATAATTTCTTGTGTCCGACCTCGTTCGTTGATCGTTAAAATTAATTTGTTAGTTCTAAATGCCATCATAATTATTTATAGGAAAACATTCTATTTTTATTTCTCAAACAAATGTTTGGGCCTGAAAACAGTTTGGTATGATTTTCCTACTAAGGTTTGAACTTTGAGAGTGTTTACACACGAGAGAAAAGTGAGAAAATGTTCATGCCTGATTGAGAAAGTGTATAAACTGTGTAGTGAGGGGTTTTACAGCTTTGAAACGTCTATAATAATTGTAAAAAATAACGCTGCCTAACGTCGCGGTTTCACGTATTATGGGCTATTTTTTAGAACGTAACTCCAGCAATTAATGAGGGACCACTGTAACACTTTATTGATTATATACTACAAAACAATTGATATGACGGCCACTTTTGACGCTCTATTGGCACGCGTCGTGATTGGTGGAGTTCTTTTTCATTGCCGTCTTTCCGGCTTCTATGTCATAAAATGAGGGTGTGTCTGAAGCGGAGTCTGAATATTTATGGGTGTGTTTGTTATAATTACGATCGTTTCCACCCGCCGCATTTATCAAGATCACGTCAGGCATACGCCAGAAATGGGCAGGTGCGCACTGCTTGATACATGTCACGGCGACTTTGGTGTATTTCAACTTTACGCCGTAAATTTACGCCACAAGTGCGCAACATTGATACATGAGGCCCAATGAAAGTGATCCACCAAGACAAAAAAATAACAATAATAATAATGTTAAATCACTCTGTTTTTGAGCCACACCACAGAGAACAGAGCGCACTTCCACAGAGGCAGAAAATAGCACTGAACTAGTGCAGCATGGCTGAGTACGTGCGTATTTCGGGCGTATTTAAATGAAACACAACGCCGCAATGAGCAGCTCTATGAATACGACACTGTGACAGGGGCTTTAGGCCATCAGGGCCTGAGGCCTTCCGGGGGTTGACCCTCTGCAGCGTTCTCCTCACCTCTGCTGTTGTTATGCAGATGACTGGGGGCTTGTCGAGGGAGCATGTGAGCTGGGAGGGAGTGGAGGTGTTGGTGCCTTGCAAATTTATTTACAGATTTTTATTTATTTACAAATAATTCAAAGAAAAGACATTTCATTTACATTTCAGGAAGTAAGCATTTGAGGAAGCTTTCTTGAAATTTGTAAAAAGGATCTCCCAAGAAGCTACCTTAGCTTATAAAAGGGGTCCTGAGCACAAGATATATTACAATACAACAGTAAAAGAAAAGCCCACCCCACCACCCCAACCCCTATGGATGCATTAAGCACTCCCACACACATTCATACAATCCCACATTATCTGGACATTATATTGCACTTATCCCATCAACTAATCTCGTACTGATTTTTGCAATCATATTCACAAAGGTACATCATCAAGTTTCTTATATATATTTAACGATACTGTTTTGTGTTGTATCGTCAATTGCATTCCAGACCTGTGGGCCTTTGCATATAGTGCTAAAATTAGTACATTTCAGTTTACACTTTTTGCACTTCACCTGATTTTTTCTTCTTGTGTTGTGTTCATGAGTTGGATAAGTGATTGGGATTAGATGGCAAAGTCTTTCATTTTGCTTATGTACTACATTATACATCATGCATGCGTTCTGAAATATGTTGCTCTCGGTGAGCTTCAGAAGCTTAAGCCTATAAAAGAGTGTGGTTCAAATAAAGTTTGATAAAGTGTTATAAGAGCTTTGAGAGGGAGATAATGTCGAATTTTATATAATAATCCAACATATTTCGATAACTTACTTGTCAATTCATCAATTTGTCTTTAAAATGTAAAAATCCGTCAATATACACTCAACAAAAATATAAACGCAACACTTATGGTTTTGCTCCCATTTTGTATGAGATGAACTCAAAGATCTAAAACTTTTTCCACATACACAATATCACCATTTCCCTCAAATATTGTTCACAAACCAGTCTAAATCTGTGATAGTGAGCACTTCTCCTTTGCTGAGATAATCCATCCCACCTCACAGGTGTGCCATATCAAGATGCTGATTAGACACCATGATTAGTGCACAGGTGTGCCTTAGACTGTCCACAATAAAAGGCCACTCTGAAAGGTGCAGTTTTGTTTTATTGGGGGGGGGATACCAGTCAGTATCTGGTGTGACCACCATTTACCTCATGCAGTGCAACACATCTCCTTCGCATAGAGTTGATCAGGTTGTCAATTGTGGCCTGTGGAATGTTGGTCCACTCCTCTTCAATGGCTGTGCGAAGTTGCTGGATATTGGCAGGAACTGGTACACGCTGTCGTATACGCCGGTCCAGAGCATCCCAAACATGCTCAATGGGTGACATGTCCGGTGAGTATGCCGACCATGCAAGAACTGGGACATTGTCAGCTTCCAAGAATTGTGTACAGATCCTTGCAACATGGGGCTGTGCATTATCCTGCTGCAACATGAGGTGATGTTCTTGGATGTATGGCCTCAGGATCTTGTCATGGTATGTCTGTGCATTCAAAATGCCATCAATAAAATGCACCTGTGTTCTTCATCCATAACAGACGCCTGCCCATACCATAACCCCACTGCCACCATGGGCCACTCGATCCACAACATTGACATCAGAAAACCACTCACCCACACAACGCCACACACGCTGTCTGCCATCTGCCCTGGACAGTGTGAACCGGGATTCATCCGTGGTGGGATGTACTGCCAAATTCTCTGAAACGCCTTTGGAGACGGCTTATGGTAGAGAAATGAACATTCAATACACGAGCAACAGCTCTGGTTGACATTCCTGCTGTCAGCATGCCAACTGCACGCTCCCTCAAATCTTGCGACATCTGTGGCATTGTGCTGTGTGATAAAACTGCACCTTTCAGAGTGGCCTTTTATTGTGGGCAGTCTAAGGCACACCTGTGCACTAATCATGTTGTCTAATCAGCATCTTGACAAAGGAGAAGTGCTCACTATCACAGATTTAGACTGGTTTGTGAACAGTATTTGAGGGAAATGGTGATATTGTGTATGTGGAAAACGTTTTAGATCTTTGAGTTCGTCTCATACAAAATGGGAGCAAAACCAAAAGTGCTGCGTTTATATTTTTGTTGAGTGTATATACCTAAAAATTTTATGTACTGTACTCTTTCAATGCCAATTCCATTAATCTCTATCTGTACATTTTCAGTATTTGTCCGAGATAGAACGGAACATAATGTAGTGGGTTTTATTAATGTTTAAAGATAGTTTATTGCATTTGAGCCAAATGTCCACTTTAGTTAATTCTTCATTAACTGTGTTTTGGAGAAACTGAAGATTTTTATGTGATTAAAAAAAGATTTGTGTCATCTGCAAAAATAATTTTGTGTAATATATCTGATGAATTTATAAAGTCGTTTATGTAAATAATAAAAAGTAGAGGACCTAATATGGATCCCTGTGGAACACCACATGTTGTTGTTTTGTGTTGAGATTTACTGCTGTGTATCTGTACGTAATGTTCCCTTTCAGACAGATAGCTTATGAACCAATTGAGCGCAATACCTCTGACACCATAATGCTCAAGTTTCCCCAATAAGATGTTAAAATCTATAGTGTCGAATGCTTTTGATAAATCAAGAAATATCCCCACTCCACATTCGCCTTTATCTATAGCATCATTTATTTGCTCTATAAGATCAAGAATGGCCATACATGTTGTTCTCTTTTCCTGAAGCCATACTGAGATGTGGTGAGTATGTGCATTTTGTCCAAGTATTCACTTATTCTATTGTAAACAATTCTCTCGAATACTTTGGAGAGAGTAGGCAATACAGATATTGGACGGTAATTATGCATATTGTTTTTGTCCCCAGTTTTATATACTGGGATGACTTTTGCTATTTTAATTTTTTTAGGTACAACACCATGTATTAAGGACAAATTTATACAATAGGCAAGTGGTTCAATAATTTCATGAGCCACATATTTTATTTGAATCACGCATAGAAGGCATTCAAGATATGTGGGACTGCTGGATCTTTAGGGAATTGTCCATCACTCTTCCTATAGTCAGTGATGCTCCTCCACTTGCTCTGTAGCTCACTGGAGGTGAAAATGGCCCTGGATCTTAAGACTATATGTGGACTTTGCTTTCTTTATGCGCACTGGCAAGTTCCTTTTGGCTGCCCTTAGTACTGCTTCATTTCCATCCCTGAATGCTGCATCACGGGTTCTCAGCAGGGAGCACACCTCTGCGTTCACCCAAGGTTTTTGATTTGTCCAGATATTGATAGTTTTTGGTGGTGGTCACATCCTACAAACACTTCCTTCCACTGCAGCCTCCTTGAATGTCTGCCAGTCTGTGGTCTCAAAGTAATCCTGGAACATCAACACAGCACCATCAGGCCACACAAGATGGTCTTTGTTGTTGTGCTTCTGCTCCTCGACACTGGGCAGTAAGGGACGGGAGTGGGGCGCCAATTGGGATCCAGATCACCTCCAAAATGTAATGGGTTCTTCCATGGCCTAATCTCTGGTGAAAATTTCATCAAAATCTGTGCAATAGTCTTGATGTAATCCTGCTAACAGACAGACAGACAGACAAATAAATAAACGCCAATGATTTTATTACATCCTTGGCAAACGTACTGAGTTGAACTGACATAACAAAACCGCCACTGCAGTGTACATCAACATAACAATCTCCAGGCACATGCTGTGTCTACTGTTGTTTTTTGGATTTAGTTTCCCATTATGTTGCTTATTTCATCTAGGCTTTTCCCACATAATGGGCATCATGTTTCTCCCTCTGGCTGATAACTTGAGCAGTGTTCAGTGCAGTGCAGAGCACTTTGCATGTCCAGGGCCCATGCAAGCTGTTTTACAACAGATGTTGCTAATTTTCAAAAACTTATTGGGCATTCACAAACTGTCCATAACTTCATAACTGACACTCATGAATACAGGCACATCTACTAACCATCCACCATGTGGTATCTATCAGGGATATTACATACACAAAATGAAGTTGCTCTTTTGATGAGTCTGGTACATCAATGTTCATTATACTGTATGTTCTTTTTAATATTATTTGTTACAAGATAATTGCATTTACTTTTTTTGAGTTATTGTCTAACAAGCTGGCTGGGATGGTCAAAACTTGAGCTCTACTGCCAGTATTTGAAACAAAGTTATGCATGTTTTGGTGCCAAAAAGAAAATAAAAACCAGATCAGGGCCTGAACATGGGTGTAATCTGTGATAGATGTAGTATTGTTAAAGACCCCTTCACACAAAGCATGAATGAGGCAGAATGGCACACGGAGGAGGATTCGGATGACAGTAGTGCAAATTCGAACTGCACTTGAACGCCTCGTACAGTAGTCTCACAGCAGTCGGGACATCCGTTCAGCCACAGTACATGCACACCACATTCGTGTTGCCCTCATGTTGGAAACACAGTTGAATGGTGGTCAAGATGCAGTCATACCACTATTCCACTGAAGTTGCAACATTCGTACTGCAAGTCTCTATGCAAGTCAGACCATTCGGACTGCGGTCGAGGGGCCGTGCAAGATGTTCGGCCATGTCGAATCCTTGCCGAAAATCCTGATTGAGCCAGCCTTCACACAATAGGCTAAATGAGGGTGATTGGCCATTCGATCCACACTCGGCCAGAGTAGAGGTGCCACCCACGAACTTCCAACAGGAGTTGCGAGGCGCTTAGAAAGTGTGGGTTCATTCACGCGGTCAACATAATGTCACGGCAAGTTGATGCATGTGACAGGCTTGGCGTGCTGCCACCAAACACAGCTGACTGGGATGTTGTACCTGTGAAACACCTATCATGACATATACAGTATGTGTGTCTGGAGGTAGAATTACCACTTGATCCACTATGTGGACTAATGTATGTGAACCACAGTCTCATGATCATGGGTTGACTGTCTGCGATGCACCACGGACTGGTTTACTGATAATAACAGCCATGAGTGTGGATTTCGGTGATGTGATGTCCATGTTGACATAATCACATGCGATTACATCCACCACAGTTATGTGTTTGTCAGGGGACCCTGGTTGTCATGTAATCACATCATGGGTTGGATGTCATTCAGAATCTTGCAGAGAGGGAGCTGACCATGCTGTGCCATGTCCCCGTCAACAGCTGATTCCCAGAGAGAGAGAGAGAAAGAGAGAGAGAGAGAGAGACACTTGTGCAAGGAGGGGGGAGAGACATGAGAAGACCACAGTGCTCATCCTGGCACCCCCTGTTGTCTACCCAGACATCGGGTGGCACATGTATGGCACTGGGGGTGCATTGTGCATATTCCTGCTGTCTTCTGCCATCCTTGTGGTGTTTTGTACTGTGTTCTTTTTTCTTTTGTTTGTATTTCTTTCTGTTTTGTACTGTGTTATGGGCACAGGCTACCTGGATTCTGAAGCTGCTGCACACTGAATTTGTGTGCATGTGATGTCTACACATTCTGGGTATTTGGGTGGCATTTGGACATCAATTGTTCACGCTTGGCTGAATTTCTATCCCTCCCGTATGTGTCCCGTTAGGCCTGATTCAGCCACATTCATGTTATATGTGAAGGCAACTTAACATATTTCAAAGAAATTGTGACATCAGAACACACCATGATCCACACAACACTCATCTTCTTTTTCTTTTGGCTCCTTCCATTAGGGGTTGCCACAGCAGATTAATGATTTCCATCTCACCCTGTGCTCTGCATCTTCCTCTGTCACACCAACCTCCTGGATGTCCTCCGTCACCACATCCATAAACCTCTTTGGCATTTCTCTCTGCCTTCTGTCTTGTGGCTCTATCCTCAGCATCTTTCTCCCTATATTATTATTATCATTAGTGATCGATCTCTGCTCCCCTCCACAGCATGTCTTTTTCCTGGTTCTCTCCCTCAGCCCCAACCAGTCCCAGCAGAAGACTGCCCCTCCCTGAGCCTGGTTCTGCTGGAGGTTTCTTCCTGTTAAAAGGGAGTTTTTCCTTCCCACTGTAGCCAAGTGCTTGCTCACAGGGGGTCGTTTTGACCGTTGGGGTTTTACATAATTATTGTATGGCCTTGCCTTACAATATAAAGCTCCTTGGGGCAACTGTTTGTTGTGATTTGGCGCTATATAAAAAAATTGATTGATTGATTGATTGATTATATTCCCTGCGTTGCTGCACATGTCCAAACCATCTCGATCTCGCCTCTCTGGCTTTGTCTTCAAATTGTCCCATCTGAGTTGTTCCTCTGATATATTAATTCCTAACCCTGTCCATCCTTGTCACTCCAAAAGAAAATCACATCTTCAGCTCTGCCACCTCCAGTGCTGCCTCCTGTCTTTTTGTTAGTACCAGTGCCTCTAAACACAACAAACAAGTATAATCAGACCTATTTTTTTCAGATAGGGGTAACATTTAGCAAATATAAGGGCATGTGAGTGTTAGTGCATCTTGAAATAAATCATCTCTGAGCAGACAAATTTACAACATTTAAGCAGTTATTTTGATGTCATGCTACACTTCATGCTAAAATTAAAATACAATGCAGATTGTTTTCTGTTTTGGCATGAGTGATGAGAAATTTCATTGGAGTGAAACTGAAATTGACAGGAGTGGGATGCTATCATGAGTACAGTGTTCTGTTGTGGCTGTGTGGGTGGTTGTTGGGGAGGACAGGGATATACAACCCCTGGCAAAAATTATGGAATCACCGGCCTTGGAGGATGTTCATTCAGTTGTTTAATTTTGTAGAAAAAAAGCAGATCACAGACATGACACAAAACTAAAGTAATTTCAAATGGCAACTTTCTGGCTTTAAGAAACACTATAAGAAATCAAGAAAAAAAGATTGTGGCAGTCAGTAACGGTTACTTTTTTAGACCAAGCAGAGGAAAAAAATATGGACTCACTCAATTCTGAGGAATAAATTATGGAATCACCCTGTAAATCTTCATCCCCAAAACTAACACCTGCATCAAATCACATCTGCTTGTTAGTCTGCATCTAAAAAGGAGTGATCACACCTTGGAGAGCTGTTGCACCAAGTGGACTGACATGAATCATGGCTCCAACACGAGAGATGTCAATTGAAACAAAGGAGAGGATTATCAAACTCTTAAAAGAGAGTAAATCATCACGCAATGTTGCAAAAGATGTTGGTTGTTCACAGTCAGCTGTGTCTAAACTCTGGACCAAATACAAACAACATGGGAAGGTTGTTAAAGGCAAACATACTGGTAGACCAAGGAAGACATCAAAGCGTCAAGACAGAAAACTTAAAGCAATATGTCTCAAAAATCGAAAATGCACAACAAAACAAATGAGGAACGAATGGGAGGAAACTGGAGTCAACGTCTGTGACCGAACTGTAAGAAACCGCCTAAAGGAAATGGGATTTACATACAGAAAAGCTAAATGAAAGCCATCATTAACACCTAAACAGAAAAAAACAAGGTTACAATGGGCTAAAGGAAAGCAATCGTGGACTGTGGATGACTGGATGAAAGTCATATTCAGTGATGAATCTCGAATCTGCATTGGGCAAGGTGATGATGATGGAACTTTTGTTTGGTGCCGTTCCAATGAGATTTATAAAGATGAATGCCTGAAGAGAACATGTAAATTTCCACAGTCATTGATGATATGGGGCTGCATGTCAGGTAAAGGCACTGGGGAGATGGCTGTCATTACATCATCAATAAATGCACAAGTTTACGTTGATATTTTGGACACTTTTCTGATGTTTGAGGATGATGAAATCATTTTTCAAGAAGAAAATGCATCTTGCCATAGAGCAAAAACTGTGAAAACATTCCTTGCAAAAAGACACATAGGGTCAATTTCATGACATAGGGTCAATGTCAACAAGCAGATGTGATTTGATGCAGGTGTTAGTTTTGGGGATGGAAATTTACAGGGTGATTCCATAATTTATTCCTCAGAATTGAGTGAGTCCATATTTTTTTCCTCTGCTTGGTCTAAAAAAGTAACCATTACTGACTGCCACAATCTTTTTTTCTTGATTTCTTATAGTGTTTCTTAAAGCCAGAAAGTTGCCATTTGAAATGACTTTAGTTTTGTGTCATGTCTGTGATCTGCTTTTTTTCTACAAAATTAAACAACAATGAACATCCTCCGAGGCCGGTGATTCCATAATTTTTGCCAGGGGTTGTAGAGTCATGGGAAAGCATAGTTCTGTGTGTGCATTGCTCTTGGTGCATACAGCTCTGTGAGCCATCTGCACCACTCCACTCATCACACTGGCGAAAGCATAGATACTATGCATGTGTATGATAGCAGTGACAAAAGTAGGTGATGTTTCTGTTTCTCCTTTGCGCACATTTTAGTTGCATACTTTATTCACACATTTTTCTATGAATTATTTAGTGTTTAGTGTATATTTATATGTGCTTGTACAGAGAGAGTGCAGCTCAAACCAGAGTAAAATTCCTTGTATTGTTGTAGATATTTGGCGAATAAAAGCTAGTCTGAATCTGATTCTGATGGTGGACATGTGGGTAAAACATACAGTGATAGGAACCTAACGTTCTCTGAGCAGAAGCCTCCCGATTCCCCTCTGCAACATAAGTCCACAGCATAAATGCCAAGAAAAGCATATCACGCTCCTCAACAGAATTCAGGTTTGAGATGTTTTAAGATGTACTGTATTTGTGAAAATCTGTGGTAATAAAGGAGGGAGTACCACATAGCCTACAAGTATATGGAGGAGCGTTGTTGTGGGACATGCACACAAGCACTCATGTCATGGAACTCATCAAAACTCTGGTTTAGTGGGCGATAATAGTAGGAAACACAAATTTTGAATGCTATTATAATACATGAGGCCCGACTTCCTCATTTTTGGGACCTACTCACTCACACTTCATTGTTACTGTCAAACCCCTGTGCTGGTAACACCAAAGGGGAATAAAAAAGAAAACCACATCTTATATTTGCTGTTTCCTCTGTGCTTTGATTCATGTGCACTGTAATGCTACAAAAACTCTGATTAAAGCAGACTTCAGTACCAGAGAAATACCAGTTAGTGACACAGGTTACACATGTTTCTCCTAAAACATAACTGAGCCATTGATGTAATTCTTCTTCTCATTGATGCAGCACTTTACATTGAAGAGACATGTTTTACCCTTTGATTTGTTCCCAGCCAAACCTCACTGGCTGCAGACTTTAATGGACACGGCTCTGTCCATTGAGGGGAATCTCTTCTGGGAGTGCAAGGCCAGCGGAAAGCCGAAGCCGTCCTACAGCTGGCTGAAGAATGGAGAGCAAATCGTGCCTGAGGTAAGAGCACTGTAAATTCTCAGAGTGCAGACTGTCATCTGCTGGAGCTACAGCAGAGTCCTCTTGGGAATCTCAGATTGCATCTATGTTTCCAGCTAAGCCACTATGAACAAGCTGATCCCATATTATAAAGAGCGTCGGATTGTCTGGAATGTTTCATAGTTTGGATGAGCAAACACAGCAAGTTAACAGCATTAATTATGATAATTTAATCATGAACAGCATCTGGTATAAATGCTGTGCCAAATCAACATGTGGACACATACTGGATCAGCTGTGGTTACCCAGACCAAAACCGAGAGAAGCCAAAAAGAATGAATTGTTGTGTTCAGATTAATTAGACTAATTGAGAGTCTGGTTTCTGATCTAAGTCCTGCAGGAATTTTTTTTCGCATGTGAACATCTTTTTTTTTTTTTACATGTTCTTTTCTGTTCATGAACTTAAATTTATTATTTAAAAATGGAATGCAGTTTGCCATCACTAAGTTTTTGGTTCAACTAAATACATTCATATTCGCATGAAATCTCCTTGTGGTGTAACAAGATCTTATCACATGATGAGTGACATGTTGTTGTCATGACAACATTTATTCCATCTTAAACCGTATTCATTTTGCTTGAACAAAATGTATAAATATATAATTCATATTCATCAGCAGATTTTTTTCTTTATTAAAGGCTCCTTTACACATAGTATGAAATTTGGTTTAATACGGTGAAACAGCGCAAAACAGTTCGAATTAGCGAAGCACAAAACATCACTCCAACGGGCAGGCGTGCACGATCCCAGTGCGAGAGTTTGTGCATGTGACAGTGTCTTTCGAGCAGGAACACAGTGCAAGGTGCACCAAATCGCACCGCTGATGTAGATTAAATAAAAAATAAAAAACAGCTGGTACCTGTGGAACCACATAACGCTGCTGATGTAGGATAAATAAAAACCAGCTGGTACCTGTGGAACCACATAACGCTGCTGATGTAGGATAAATAAAAACCAGCTGGTACCTGTGGAACCACATAACGCTGCTGATGTAGGATAAATATAAACCAGCTGGTACCTGTGGAACCACATCGTGCCACTTATGTGGAATAAATAAAACAAAAAACAGCTGGTACCTGTGTAACTACATTGCGCCACTGATGTGGGATAAATAAAACATAAAAATCAGCTGGTACCTGTGGAACCACATCATGCCGCTGATGTGGCTTAAATAAAAAATAAAAACCAGCTGGTATCTGTGGAACCACATCGCGCCGCTGATGTGATTAAATAAAAAATAAAAACCAGCTGGTACCTGTGGAACTACATTGTGCTGCTGATGTGGATTAAAAAAAAAAAGAAAAAAAAAAAACAGCTGGTACCTGTGGAACTACATCGTGCTGCTGATGTGCATTAAATAAAACCTAAAAACCAGCTGGTACCTGTGGAACCACATTGCGCCACTTATATGGAATAAATAAAACCTAAAAACCAGCTGGTACGTGTGGAACCACATTGCACCACTTATGTGGAATAAATAAAACATAAAAACCAGCTGGTACCTGTGGAACCATATCATGCTGCTGATGTGGATTAAATAAAAAATAAAAACCAGCTGGTACCTGTGGAACCACATCACGTCACTGATGTGGAATATTAAAAAAAGAACAAAAACATACCACCCACGGGATTTATACCTGCACTTTACTGATTGCCAGCCTGAAACATTACCACTGAGCTACTGTCACCGGCCTATAAACGGTGTGTGGAAAATGCCTGAAATCAACAAAGAGATGAACGTATTTTAAAAAAAAATTAAACCATACACCATATAAAACAGAACATTATATATTGAATCCCTCTTATCAAGTGGGCAATACAAATATGATCCGTCTGTTCCTCTGTAAATGACCAATGGTCACAGACATACAGTCATGAGATGACACGAATGAAAAGCAGTTCACTGTTCTCATCTGCTGGCGCATGTATTTTGGATGGCACGCCAGAATTGACACTGCATCATATGGAACAGAGCTCATGTGGGTGATGGGAAAGTGAGATCCCCCGCTGTGTGTTCTGATGGTTCATTTCAGCCTGGGGCCAGCTTATCAGTGGGTCCCTTGCTGCAGCTCATAGCATATATTGCCACAGTGAGGTGTATTTTTATTTATGTCCACGTGATGACAGCAAACAGACACACATGCGTCACAGTGGGCATTTGTTAGTCCATGGCCGTCCAAACACAGTACGTGTTGTCCAGCTGGGATGTCCAGAATGATAGATCTCTACAGCTGCTTCTGTCAGCGGCCACACCTCCTGTCAGTTTAGTGCACACACCAAAGCCACACTCGTGGGGCACTTTGACAAATTTCACTGCCAGCACAACAGTGATTATCTGTAGACTGTTATGGTGCCAAGAGTGCGAATGGCCACACATTTTCTAAGTGCTGAACGAGCGGTGTTAGATGTTTGTGTGTGTCAGTTGGAATTTGGCTGACACCTGCCGCGAGAGGGTTCAATGGGTTCGCACAGCGCACACTCTGTCTTTCAGCCGCTCATGTGCACAAATACACTCAACAAAAATATAAACGCAACACTTTTGGTTTTGCTCCCATTTTGTATGAGATGAACTCAAAGATCTAAAACGTTTTCCACATACACAATATCACCATTTCCCTCAAATATTGTTCACAAACCAGTCTAAATCTGTGATAGTGAGCACTTCTCCTTTGCTGAGATAATCCATCCCACCTCACAGGTGTGCCATATCAAGATGCTGATTAGACACCATGATTAGTGCACAGGTGTGCCTTAGACTGCCCACAATAAAAGGTCACTCTGAAAGGTGCAGTTTTGTTTTATTGGGGGGGGGGGATACCAGTCAGTATCTGGTGTGACCACCATTTGCCTCATGCAGTGCAACACATCTCCTTCGCATAGAGTTGATCAGGTTGTCAATTGTGGCCTGTGGAATGTTGGTCCAATCCTCTTCAATGGCTGTGCGAAGTTGCTGGATATTGGCAGGAACTGGTACACGCTGTCGTATACGCCGGTCCAGAGCATCCCAAACATGCTCAATGGGTGACATGTCCGGTGAGTATGCTGGCCATGCAAGAACTGGGACATTTTCAGCTTCCAAGAATTGTGTACAGATCCTTGCAACATGGGGCTGTGCATTATCCTGCTGCAACATGAGGTGATGTTCTTGGATGGCACAACAATGGGCCTCAGGATCTTGTCATGGTATCTCTGTGCATTCAAAATGCCATCAATAAAATGCACCTGTGTTCTTCATCCATAACAGACGCCTGCCCATACCATAACCCCACCGCCACCATGGGCCACTCGATCCACAACATTGACATCAGAAAACCACTCACCCACACGACGCCACACACGCTGTCTGCCATCTGCCCTGGACAGTGTGAACCGGGATTCATCCGTGACGAGAACACCTCTCTAACGTGCCAAACGCCAGTGAATGTGAGCATTTGCCCACTCAAGTCGGTTATGACGACGAACTGGAGTCAGGTCAAGACCCCGATGAGGACGACGAGCATGCAGATGAGCTTCCCTGAGACGGTTTCTGACAGTTTGTGCAGAAATTCTTTGGTTATGCAAACCGATTGTTTCAGCAACTGTCCGAGTGGCTGGTCTCAGACGATCTTGGAGGTGAACATGCTGGATGTGGAGGTCCTGGGCTGGTGTGGTTACACGTGGTCTGCGGTTGTGAGGCTGGTTGGATGTACTGCCAAATTCTCTGAAACGCCTTTGGAGACGGCTTATGGTAGAGAAATGAACATTCAATACACGAGCAACAGCTCTGGTTGACATTCCTGCTGTCAGCATGCCAACTGCACGCTCCCTCAAATCTTGCGACATCTGTGGCATTGTGCTGTGTGATAAAACTGCACCTTTCAGAGTGGCCTTTTATTGTGGGCAGTCTAAGGCACACCTGTGCACTAATCATGGTGTCTAATCAGTATCTTGGTATGGCACACCTGTGAGGTGGGATGGATTATCTCAGCAAAGGAGAAGTGCTCACTATCACAGATTTAGACTGGTTTGTGAACAATATTTGAGGGAAATGGTGATATTGTGTATGTGGAAAAAGTTTTAGATCTTTGAGTTCATCTCATACAAAATGGGAGCAAAACCAAAAGTGCTGCGTTTATATTTTTGTTGAGTGTAGTTGTAGCAACAGGTGTACGAGGTGTTCGAGGCAGGGACGATTTTACACATTTTGCACACGATTCCTGCTTCATGCAGACTTGATGTGCACTTCGACCAAACTTTGCACTATGTGTGAAGGGGCCCTAAACAAGTCTTTTGATGCTGTCTTCTCAAAATAAAAATTTTGTGGTGATAGAAAGATATTTCTTTCTCATCATAACTAGTTTTAATTACATAAAGAACTATCAATGCATCCTGAAAAAAAACAATGTATTGTTTGGTAGTCTTGTTAACTTTACATACACACACACACACACACACACACACACACACACACAGTATGTCAAAATGCATGTAGAATTCGACATTGACAGGGGTTTTAACTGGTGGTCTTGAATGAAAAAAGCTAAAAATAAGATGTCCTTTGTTTTCTCTCTCTCTCTCTCTCTCTCTCTCTCTCTCTCTCTCTCTCTCTCTCTCTCTCTCTCTCTCTCTCTCTCTCTCTCTCTCTCTATATATATATATATGATAGGGAAGTGTGGGATAAGCTGCTTGGTCTACTGCCATTGCACCCCATATAAGCAGCAGAAAATGGATGAATGAATAAATTAAAAAAGTAAGAAGTGTAGCAAAGCTGATCTAACTTCATACTTCAATTTATTTTTCAAAAAGATGACGATGTCTCCATTATCTGGTGAAAGGTTATTCATTTTATTTATAACCCTTTCAGGATAAATACATTAGTCCTACCCAAATTTAATCAGATCAGTGATCCTGCCTCGAATACTCCTCAGAAATTTGGAAATACTTTATAGAGCTGATGAGTTTCAGCCAGCTCTGCTACAGACCAACATAGATTCACTGGACACAGACAAAAACAGGCAAAACCAGTGTTGGTTTCAAAGTCAGCATGGGCCAAACTACATTACTTCATTCTTAAATATTACACATCTTAAGTCAATAATAATAATAATGATAATAATAATAATAATAATAATAATAATAATAATAATAATAATAATAATAATAATAATACTAAGATATTTGATTAGTATCTTAAAATATTTTTTCAATGTATTAGAATATGTTTAATATTATGTGCAAAAAATGTCTTCAGACATTTTTGAGGGGTTTGGAGGTGGGAGCACACTTTCCCACCCCTCACCCTTGTGGTACACCCCTGTACCTGAGGCCTGCGTGGTCTGTCTGCGAGCTACAGAACAGACATATGAAGAAAAAGCTGGTGCGCTGGCTGTTTGTAAATCCCTGTTATTAGCTCAGCGAGTCCACGCTGTTGAGCAGTGAGACAGATGTGAACTCTTGACAATCTAAGAGACACTTATTGTGTATTTAAAGCAAAGCAGTGTGTTTGTTTGAGACACAGCGAGATGATGCAAACTGGGTTTTTTTTCCAACTCGGCACTGCTGCACAAACAGCAGACTAATACCTCGCCATATCCAGCGCTGACATATTGAAAATATGGGTACAGGATTACTGGTATGTGGACCAAATGTCTTGTACCAGTACCTCCATAATACCATGATTCAGTATTGAGCCCCAATACAATTGTTCATATGTTGATATTTTCATTGATTCATGATTTTTTTCATGTCACTTATAATGAACCTTTATGAGTTTTATGTTTAATAACATATGTTTACTAAGTTTTCAATTCAAACAAGAGGGTGGCGGCCAAGTGGTTAATGTGCTTGGTTTCAGTGCAGAAGGTTCCAGGTTCAAATCCCACCCCTGCCACATTTTTCCATGTAATGTGGAGTTGCATCAGGAAGGGCATCCGGCGTAAAACCTGTGCCAATTCAATATGCAGATCCACCTTGGATTTGGCGACCCCGAGTGCAAACAAGGGAGCAGCCGAAGGGACTTACTAAGTTTTCAATTCAAACACCATTCAGCCCTTTGTTATTGTATTATTCCCATGTCTCACGCATTGACAGCTTGTACTCATGCACTGCTGCTGGCAAAGGAGCCCACAATGCCACACAGGAAATTTTGCTGAGTAAAATTTACTCTGCTGGGATAGCATTTGATCCCAGTCCAAAAAGAGTGAAGTATACTCTATCACAGAGCTAAATCAACTCAACACAGTGTGAAATCAACTCTTACTGGAGTAAAACCACTTGCATTGACCAGACGGTGTTGCCGAATGAACGATCAGATGAAGAAGATAATTTGTAACCTTCACTAATGCTGTTTCTGTACTATGATGAATTCTAAAACCTGACTGAAACTCTTCAAATAGACCATTCCTCTGCAGATGATCAGTTAGCTGTTTTACAACTACCCTTTCAAGAATTTTTGAGAGAAAAGGAAGGTTGGAGATTGGCCTATAATTAGCTAAGATAGCTGGGTCAAGTAATGGTTTAATTACTGCCACCTTAAAAGCCTGTGGTACATAGCCAACTAATAAAGATAGATTGATCATATTTAAGATCGAAGCATTAATTAATGGTAGGGCTTCCTTGAGCAGCCTGGTAGGAATGGGGTCTAATAGACATGTTGATGGTTTGGAGAAGTAACTAATGAAAATAACTCAGACAGAACAATCGGAGAGAAAGAGTCTAACCAAATACCAGCATTACTGAAAGCAGCCAAAGATAACGATATGTCTTTGGGATGGTTATGAGTAATTTTTCTCTAATAGTTAAAATTTTGTTAGCAAAGAAAGTCATGAAGTCATTACTAGTTAATGTTAAAGGAATACTCGGCTCAACAGAGCTCTGACTCTTTGTCAGTCTGGCTACAGTGCTGAAAAGAAACCTGGGGTTCTTATTTTCTTCAATTAGTGATGAGTAGTAAGATGTCCTAGCTTTACGTAGGGCTTTTTTATAGAGCAACAGACTCTTTTTCCAGGCTAAGTGAAGATCTTCTAAATTAGTGAGATGCCATTTCCTGTCCAACTTACGGGTTATCTGCTTTAAGCTGCGAGTTTGTGAGTTATACCACAGAGTCAGGCACTTCTGATTTAAGGCTCTCTTTTTCAGAGGAGCTACAGCATCCAAAGTTGTGCTCAATGAGGATGTAAAACTATTGACGAGATAATCTATCTCACTCACAGAGTTTAGGTAGCTACTCTGCACTGTGTTGGTATATGGCATTGGACAACATAACAAAGAAGGAATCATATCCTTAAACCTAGTTACAGCGCTTTCCGAAAGACTTCTACTGTAATGAAACTTATTCCCCACTGCTGGGTAGTCCATTAAAGTAAATGTAAATGTTATTAAGAAATGATCAGACAGAAGGGGGTTTTCAGGGAATACTGTTAAGTCTTCAATTTCCATACCATAAGTCAGAACAAGATCTAAAGTATGGTTAAAGTGGTGGGTGGACTCATTTACATTTTGAGCGAAGCCAATTGAGTCTAATAATAGATTAAATGCAGTGTTGAGGCTGTCATTCTCAGCATCTATGTGGATGTTAAAATCGCCCACTATAATTAGTCCCTGTCAGCACTCTTTTTGCAGCATTTTTAATTAACTGAAGGCTTTTCAGGGTACTTTTAGGACAACCTGTTAATAATGAATTACAGTAGTCCAGCCTAGAAGAAATAAATGCATGAACTAGCTTTTCAGCATCACTCTGAGACAAGACCTTTCTAATTTTAGAGATATTGAGCAAATCCAAAAAAGCAGTCCTACTTATTTGCTTAATATGCCCATTGAAGGACATATCCTGATCAAAATTGACTCCAAGATTTTTCACAGTTTTACTGGTTGTCAGGGTAATGCCATCCAGAGTAAGGATCTGGTTAGACACCATGTTTCTAAGATTTGTGGGGCCAAGTACAATAGCTTCAGTTTTATCTGAATTTAAAAGCAGGAAATTAGAGGTCATCCATGTCTTTATGTCTGAAAGCCATTCCTGCAGTTTAACTAATTGGTGTGTGTCCTCTGGCTTCATGGATAGATAAAGCTGGGTATCATCTGCATAACAATGAAAATTTAAGCAATGCTTTCTAATAACACTGCCTAAGGGAAGCATGTATAAAGTGAATAAAATTGGTCCTAACACAGAACCTTGTGGAACTCCATAATAAACCTTAGTCTGTGAAGAGGACTCCCCATTTACATGAACAAATTGTAATCTATTAGATAAATATGATTCAAACCACTGCAGTGCAGTGCCTTTAATACCTATGGCATGCTCTAATATCTGTCATAAAATTTTATGGTCAACAGTATCAAAAGCTGCACTGAGGTCTAACAGGACAAGCACAGAAGTTTCAAGTGTTTATTTCTTTTAATTTTGATGATTATAACTAACAACTAATGAAAACCCCAAACTCAGTATGTCAGAAAATTTGAATATTGTGAAAAAGGTTGTATATTTTAGACACCTGGTGTCACACTCTAATCAGCTAATTAACTCAAAACACCTGCAAAGGCCTTTAACTGGTCTCTCAGTCTAGTTCTGTAGGCTACACAATCATGGAGAAGACTCCTGACTTGATGTCTCGCCTGGGCTAAAGACAAAAAGGACTGGACTGCTGCTGAGTGGTCCAAAGTTATGTTCTCTGATCAAAGTAAGTTTTGCATTTCCTTTGGATATCAAGGTCCCAGAGTCTGGAGGAAGAGAGAAGAGGCACAGAATCCATGTTGCTTGAGGTCCAGTGTAAAGTTTCCACAGTCAGTGATGGTTTGGGGTGCCATGTCATCTGCTGGTGTTGGTCCACTGTGTTTTCTAAGGTCCAAGGTCGACACAGCCGTCTTCAAGGACGTTGTAGAGCACTTCATGCTTCCTGCTGCTGACCAACTTTATGGAGATGCAGATTTCATTTTCCAACAGGACTTGGCACCTGCACACAGTGCCAAAACTACTAGTACCTATTTTAGCTTTGAACACTGTTACAAACTGCCCCAGTCTCCCCTAACCATTATAACCGGTCCGCTGTACCAATAAATATCACAGCTTTGACCCCCTAAAACAAACAAACATCACTCATTTGTTTTATCTTAAATTTTCATCCTCATTTCCTCACCAGGAGCAACATTCGGGAATAAATCTTAGCAGCTCGTCAGCTCACCTGAGCTGAAGTGGATCCAAAGGCGAATCCGCAGCTGAAAACCACCGAGATATAA
Source organism: Thalassophryne amazonica (assembly GCF_902500255.1). Lineage (NCBI taxonomy): Eukaryota > Metazoa > Chordata > Actinopteri > Batrachoidiformes > Batrachoididae > Thalassophryne > Thalassophryne amazonica. The sequence goes on along the minus strand of NC_047105.1, from coordinate 137,570,986 downwards.
CGACCTGGAGGAGCGCGCAGCAATCATTAAGTCCCAAAGTTCTTCAGCTTACTCCAGCAAAACACACAGAGACAAAAAGTAAATATAATCCAAACGTCGGTAGGGTTTCTGTTTCTGCCAAAAACAGCAGCCCTTTGATAAGTCCACAGCTGACCCAAGCCATTAAATTTGGCGATGCTGATTGGCCAAATATTTATTATATTTCCTTAGCAACCACACACAATTGGTCCATGGGCGACAATTCTGTCAGCCACAAGATAATAAATGTGGCGATGCTGATTGGCCAAATATTCATTATATTTTTTTAGCAACCACACACAATTAGTCCATGGGCAACAATTCTGTCAGCCACAAGATAATAAATTCGGCGATGCTGATTAGCCAAATATTCATTATATTTCCTTAGCAATTACACACAATTGGTCCATGGGCAACAATTCTGTCAGCCACAAGATAATAAATTCGGCGATGCTGATTAGCCAAATATTCATTATATTTCCTTAGCAATTACACACAATTAGTCCATGGGCAACAATTCTGTCAGCCACAAGATAATAAATTCGGCGATGCTGATTAGCCAAATATTCATTATATTTCCTTAGCAATTACACACAATTGGTCCATGGGCAGCAATTCTGTCAGCCACAAGATAATAAATTTAGCGATGCTGATTGGCCAAATATTAATTATTTTCCTTAGAAACATACACAATAGGTCATTTTGCTACACTTCAAGGAGCTGAGTGAGCACCCAAGAAGAGAAATGATATGTTCTGTGCTTCTGTCGGTGGAAATGCACTGTTGAATGAGAGTCAGTTGGTGGAAATGTTGTTTTAATAATTCAGATTACATGTAGGCACATATTATTAAGTAAAACTGACATTGATGATACTTTTTTAAAAATCCGCCACTGATACTATATATATATACTGCTCAGTTTCATTACATTTGATTATAGGCATCCATTCCTGCATTTCAAAGCTGCTCCACATTTCAAAAGAAAGTTGTGATGGAGCAATTTAGGGATAGTAATAAGGGAAAAAGAAAAAAAAGAAATAAATAATTTCAAGCAGGTGATGTCAACAGGGCATTGCTATCATGATTTGGTACAAAAGCAGTATCCATGAAAGGCTGAAACTTTGAGGAGCAAAGATGGGTGGTTGAAAGAATCTGAAGATATTTCAGGGCACAAGCCTAAGCTGAACACCCATGAGCTCTGATCCTTCAGACAGCACTGCTTCAAGAACAGTCATTCATCAATAGCTGATATAACCACATAGGCAAGGGATTACTTTCTGAAAGATTTGTCAAGCACTACAATACATTTACATTCATAAATGCCACTGAAAACTTTATTGTGGAAAAAAGTGGCATTATTTTAACATTATCTAGAACTGGCATCAACCAGTGGTGGGCACAGATAACCAAAAAATTAACTTCGATAACAGATAATCAGATAACTGAAAAGTTATCTTTGATAAAGATAAACCACCCAAAAATGTATTGGAAGCTACAGATAACCGATAAATTCCAGTATTGTTTCTGGTATATTTGCAACTACTAATAAACTGAATTTGAGTTTAAACACCACGATCGCTTCTGGAAACATCAAAGCGACAGCAGACCCAAACAATGAGCCCACATTTCTATGTTTGAACATCCTGTCTCCTGTTGGAAGCTCTTATTTACTACACAGCTTACAGTGCAGAGACAAGGTGAGCGCAATCACCAAGCCCAACTCTCTACCAATCACAATGCTCCGGTCAGGCGGAGGTCTTGGAAAATAAAGTCATACTGAGTTATGGTTTCGTGTATAAATAAAATGAATACTGATAGAATAACTCCATTAATGTCAATTCTGTCATTTGTACAAAGTTAAAATATAACATATATCTTTTAATGTTGAATAATGCACTAATTCTGAGGTTTTCTAACAAACACAGACAGATCGCAAAGGATTCTGGGTAACATGTGCCTCTGCTAAACACTGATTGGTTCAGTCATTCACTATGTAAACCAACATGTTAATGTGACCTGTGTCGTGTGTTGGTGTTTACAGATGTGCTTTTGTAAAATATTCCATTTTTTATTTGTAAAAACAGGCATTTTTACAGAGCCCTGGAAGTGTCATCACAACATGTTTTGCATGTGGAGAGAATGTGAGAATGTTCAGATGATTTTTTATTCATGTGAGAATTTTTTGGTCAGAGTTTCAGGTTAATCACGCGTCCTGCATCGTGTAGTGAACATGGAGTAACAAGCTGCGTTTAACATCTCACGACCACCTCCTGATTGCTGATCGTATGGTCGAATGAAAATCAAATCTGTTTGATATTATTCTGGTTGGCCGTCGTGAGGGTTTCCTGCTGCTGAGGGGCAACAAGCGTCCAACCGCTCGCACTGTGCATGTGCAAACACCGCAGAGCTGTCTTGTAATGTTTTGTTTTTTTTGTCGTTTTGTTTTTAAACTTTGATGTCTCCCATCGAGAGTTTTTGTAAATTAAGTTTGAAAAAACTTAACTTGCTCATCTTCAGGACGAATACTGCCATGAACTGCCATGAACACTATCAATCAACCAATCAACTTTTTTCTTATATAGCGCCAAATCACAACAAACAGTTGCCCCAAGGCGCTCCATATTGTAAGGCAAGGCCATACAATAATTATGAAAAACCCCAACGGTCAAAACGACCCCCTATGAGCAAGCACTTGGCCACAGTGGGAAGGAAAAACTCCCTTTTAACAGGAAGAAACCTCCAGCAGAACCAGGCTCAGGGAGGGGCAGTCTTCTGCTGAGACTGGTTGGGGCTGAGGGAAAGAACCAGGAAAAAGACATGCCGAGAAGGGGGGCAGAGATCGATCACTAATGATTAAATGCAGAGTGATGCATACGGAGCAAAAAGAGAAAGAAACAGTGCATCATGGGAACCCCCCACAGTCTACGTCTAAAGCAACATAACCAAGGGATGGTCCAGGGTCACCCGATCCAGCCCTAACTATAAGCCTTAGCGAAAAGGAAAGTTTTAAGCCTAATCTTAAAAGTAGAGAGGGTATCTGTCTCCCTGATCTGAATTGGGAGCTGGTTCCACAGGAGAGGAGCCTGAAAGCTGAAGGCTCTGCCTCCCATTCTACTCTTACAAACCCTAGGAACTACAAGTAAGCCCGCAGTCTGAGAGCGAAGTGCTCTAATGGGGTAATATGGTACTACGAGGTCCCTAAGATAAGATGGGACCTGATTATTCAAAACCTTATAAGTAAGAAGAAGAATTTTAAATTCTATTCTAGAATTAACAGGAAGCCAATGAAGAGAGGCCAACACGGGTGAGATATGCTCTCTCCTGCTAGTCCCCGTCAGTACTCTAGCTGCAGCATTCTGAACCAACTGAAGGCTTTTTAGGGAACTTTTAGGACAACCTGATAATAATGAATTACAATAGTCCAGCCTAGAGGAAATAAATGCATGAATTAGTTTTTCAGCATCACTCTGAGACAAGACCTTTCTGATTTTAGAGATATTGCGTAAATGCAAAAAGGCAGTCCTACATATTTGTTTAATATGCGCTTTGAATGACATATCCTGATCAAAAATGACTCCAAGATTTCTCACAGTATTACTAGAGATCAGGGAAATGCCATCCAGAGTAACGATCTGGTTAGACACCATGCTTCTAAGATTTGTGGGGCCAAGTACAATAACTTCAGTTTTATCTGAGTTTAAAAGCAGGAAATTAGAGGTCATCCATGTCTTTATGTCTGTAAGACAATCCTGCAGTTTAGCTAATTGGTGTGTATCCTCTGGCTTCATGGATAGATAAAGCTGGGTATCATCTGCGTAACAATGAAAATTTAAGCAATACCGTCTAATAATACTGCCTAAGGGAAGCATGTATAAAGTGAATAAAATTGGTCGTAGCACAGAACCTTGTGGAACTCCATAATTAACTTTAGTCTGTGAAGAAGATTCCCCATTTACATGAACAAACTGTAATCTATTAGACAAATATGATTCAAACCACCGCAGCGCAGTGCCTTTAATACCTATGACATGCTCTAATCTCTGTAATAAAATTTTATGGTCAACAGTATCAAAAGCAGCACTGAGGTCCAACAGAAAAAGCACAGAGATGAGTCCACTGTCCGAAGCCATAAGAAGATCAATTGTAACCTTCACTAATGCTGTTTCTGTACTATGATGAATTCTAAAACCTGACTGAAACTCTTCAAATAGACCATTCCTCTGCAGGTGATCAGTTAGCTGTTTTACAACTACCCTCTCAAGAATCTTTGAGAGAAAAGGAAGGTTGGAGATTGGCTTATAATTAGCTAAGATAGCTGGGTCAAGTGATGGCTTTTTAAGTGATGGTTTAATTACTGCCACCTTAAAGGCCTGTGGTACATAACCAACTAACAAAGATAGATTGATCATATTTAAGATTGAAGCATTAAATAATGGTAGGACTTCCTTGAGCAGCCTGGCAGGAATGGGGTCTAATAAACATGTTGATGGTTTGGATGAAGTAACTAATGAAAATAACTCAGACAGAACAATCGGAGAGAAAGAGTCTAACCAAATACCGGCATCACTGAAAGCAGCCAAAGATAACGATACATCTTTGGGATGGTTATGAGTAATTTTTTCTCTAATAGTCAAAATTTTGTTAGCAAAGAAAGTCATGAAGTCATTACTAGTTAAAGTTAATGGAATACTCAGCTCAATAGAGCTCTGACTCTTTGTCAGCCTGGCTACAGTGCTGAAAAGAAACCTGGGGTTGTTCTTATTTTCTTCAATTAGTGATGAGTAGTAAGATGTCCTAGCTTTACGGAGGGCTTTTTTATAGAGCAACAAACTCTTTTTCCAGGCTAAGTGAAGATCTTCTAAATTAGTGAGACGCCATTTCCTCTCCAACTTACGGGTTATCTGCTTTAAGCTACGAGTTTGTGAGTTATACCACGGAGTCAGACACTTCTGATTTAAAGCTCTCTTTTTCAGAGGAGCTACAGCATCCAAAGTTGTCTTCAATGAGGATGTAAAACTATTGACGAGATACTCTAACTCCCTTACAGAGTTTAGGTAGCTACTCTGCTCTGTGTTGGTATATGACATTAGAGAACATAAAGAAGGAATCATATCCTTAAACCTAGTTACAGCGCTTTCTGAAAGACTTCTAGTGTAATGAAACTTATTCCCCACTGCAGGGTAGTCCATCAGGGTAAATGTAAATGTTATTAAAAAATGATCAGATAGAAGGGAGTTTTCAGGGAATACTGTTAAGTCTTCTATTTCCATACCATAAGTCAGAACAAGATCTAAAATATGATTAAAGTGGTGGGTGGACTCATTTACTTTTTGACAAAGCCGATAGAGTCTAATAATAGATTAAATGCAGTGTTGAGGCTGTCATTCTCAGCATCTGTGTGGATGTTAAAATCGCCCACTATAATTATCTTATCTGAGCTAAGCACTAAGTCAGACAAAAGGTCTGAAAATTCACAGAGAAACTCACAGTAACGACCAGGTGGACGATAGATAATAACAAATAAAACTGGTTTTTGGGACTTCCAATTTGGATGGACAAGACTAAGAGACAAGCTTTCAAATGAATTAAAGCTCTGTCTAGGTTTTTGATTAATTAATAAGCTGGAATGGAAGATTGCTGCTAATCCTCCGCCCCGGCCCATGCTACGAGCATTCTGACAGTTAGTGTGACTCGGGGGTGTTGACTCATTTAAACTAACATATTCATCCTGCTGTAACCAGGTTTCTGTTAGGCAGAATAATCAATACGTTGATCAATTATTATATCATTTACCAACAGGGACTTAGAAGAGAGAGACCTAATGTTTAATAGACCACATTTAACTGTTTTAGTCTGTGGTGCAATTGAAGGTGCTATATTATTTTTTCTTTTTGAATTTTTATGCTTAAATAGATTTTTGCTGGTTATTGGTGGTCTGGGAGCAGGCACCGTCTCTACGGGGATGGGGTAATGAGGGGATGGCAGGGGGAGAGAAGCTGCAGAGAGGTGTATAAGACCACAGCTCTGCCTCCTGGTCCCAACGCTAGACAGTCACAGTTTGGAGGATCCAAAAAAATTGGCCAGATTTCTAGAAATGAGAGCTGCTCCCTCTAAAGTGGGATGGATGCCGTCTCTCCTAACAAGACCAGGTTTTCCCCAGAAGCTTTGCCAATTATCAATGAAGCCCACCTCATTTTTTGGACACCACTCAGACAGCCAGCAATTCAAGGAGAACATGCGGCTAAACATGTCACTCCCGGTCTGATTGGGGAGGGGCCCAGAGAAAACAACAGAGTCCGACATTGTTTTTGCAAAGTTACACACCGATTTAATGTTAATTTTAGTGACCTCCGATTGGCGTAACCGAGTGTCATTACTGCCGACGTGAATTACAATCTTACCAAATTTACGCTTAGCCTTAGCCAGCAATTTCAAATGTCCTTCGATGTCGCCTGCTCTGGCCCCCGGAAGACAATTGACAATGGTTGCTGGTGTCGCTAACTTCACATTTCTCAAAACAGAGTCGCCAATAACCAGAGTTTGATCCTCGGCGAGTGTATCGTCGAGTGGGGAAAAACGGTTAGAGATGTGATCGGGTTGACGGTGTACACGGGGCTTCTGTTTAGGGCTACGCTTCCTCCTCACAGTCACCCAGTCAGCCTGCTTTCCCGACTGCACGGGATCTGCCAGGGGGGAACTAACGGCGGCTAAGCTACCTTGGTCTGCACCGACTACAGGGGCCTGGCTAGCTGTAGAATTTTCCACGGTGCGGAGCCAAGCCTCCAATTCGCCCAGCCTGGCCTCCAAAGCTACGAATAAGCTGCACTTATTACAAGTACCGTTACTGCTAAAGGAGGCCGAGGAATAACTAAACATTTCACACCCAGAGCAGAAAAGTACGGAAGAGACAGGAGAAGCCACCATGCTAAACCGGCTAAGAGCTAGTAGCTGCGCTAAGCTAACGGATTCCCAAAAACACACAAAGTGAATAATGTGCCTCTACTGGCCAGTAGATGGCAGTAGAGGCCTTGAAATCTTTCCAAAACAAAATTCCAGAAAATCCATGTCTGCTGCGACATTTAAGATGCGTGGAATTTAACAAATGCAAATACAATAACGTCTATAAACCCAGAGAATATATTCACGAGAGTTTTAGGCACTAGAGTTTAATGCTGTTGTCCGTGGAGCCTGAACAGAGTGTCTGAAATGCATTTGTCCTGTCGTGAACGTACTAATCCTACCCATAATGCACTGCTCGGCACAGCATGTCCACACTAAAACCTTAAAAATTAGCACATTAGCACTAGCATTAGCACATCTAAAACATATATCTGTTATTTTCACTTTATAAAACTTCAGACATGACAATAATTTAAAATAACTTGTCCAAAATTAGTTTGGTTAAAATTTGAACCATAAGTTAAAAATGTATGCCTCTGAATGACTTGGGTGATATTACCAGCATATTAGTATGGTGTTAAAGGAAATGATTTTTCTTTTTTTTTTTTCTTAAAAAACAGTTTTTCTTTTGTCTGCAGAGGATAGTGTTCTTCATAGAAGCAGCTGTTTTCGGTTTGCAGAGGATGGAACCATACATCTGTTACAAAACTTTTATCAGGTAGGTGCTCAACTGATTTTTAATTTTAGATAATCCGATAATGAAAACGTCATCTTTGATAATTATCTGTTATTGGATTATCAGAACTGTGCCCACCACTGGCATCAACCTCTCTGGGCTCAGAGGCATCTGGGTTGGACCATCACACAGTGAACCATGTATTGTGGACAGACAAATAAGTATTCCAGATCTTTATTGGAAGAAATGGATGTTGTGTTGTTCAGCCCAAAGATGAAAAGAAGAGTCTTTATTATAGCTGCACATACATACAATGAAATTTGTCCTCTGCATTTAACCATCCTAATTACAGCTAGACACAATCAACCACTAGGAGCAGTGGACTGCCATAGTCTGGTGTCCGGGGATCATCATATGTAGAGACGCTGCCTTGGTCAGGGGCAGAGAAAGGAGCAGACCCTAAATAAGCATGTTTTTGATTGTGGAAGAAAAATGGAGTGCCCGGAGGAAACCCACGCAGATACGCGGAGAACATGCAAACTCTACACCGAAAGGGTGGGAAGTAATCCCACGACCTCCTTGCTGTGAGGCACCTGTGCTAACCACTGAGCTACCATGCTGCCAGGACCATCTAGACTTTTTCCAGAAGTCCAAAAACCTGTTGTGGTATGGGGTTGTGTCAGTGCCCTTTGGAAATGTAATTTACACATCTGTGATAACAGTATTCATGCAGAAAAGTACACCGAGATTTTACAGCAACATATGTTCCCTTCAGTATGTTATCTTTTCCAGGGACGTTCATGCACAACAAGGCAATGGAAAAACCACATTATGAAGACATGGCTGTGGGATAAAGGGGTAGACATACTGGACTGGCCTGCCTGCAGTCCTGATGGATTGCATTTTAAATGGATGAAATGGACTGCATTTATATAGCACTTTTCCATCTGAATCAGAAGTTCAGCGCACTTTGCAATGATGTCTCACATTCACCCATTCGCACACATACCGATGTAGGGGTGCTGCCATGGAAGCCGCTCACTACAGACCAGGAGCAATTTAGGCATTAAGTGATTTTCTAGCCTGATGTGGGTATGAACCAAGGTTCCTCTGGTCACCACTTGACCATTTTCTCCTCACAAGATCTGTCTGATCTGTCCCCACGAGAGAATTGTGGAGAATTTTGCCAAAACCCTGTGCTGTTGCACACCTGTTTGCAGTACGAATGGCACAAAATGACACCTGTAACATTTCAGCGCCTTGAGCGCCTCAATGCCAAAACACCAAGTGTTGTGAGAAGGAATGGGAACCCACCTGTCCCACCCGTTGCTGGAATGTGTTGCAGTCCTTAAATGCAGGGATAGACATGAAATTACACTGACCAGAAAAAACAAAATATTTTGGGTTCAACTGTCTGCAATGAAATAAACACAAAGCAACTATAAAAATCACTGTGGCTTTTGTTGTTGTTGTTGTTGTTTTTTTGCATTTTCCATACAGTTTCAACTTGATTTGGGGTTGCAAATCTAATGTAGCCATTTTAAAGGTTACCAGTGTTCATGTGGTGAAAATGAAAATAACACATTTGACCAAACCACAGAATGCCATGCGAGATAGCAGTCACCCTTCATCTATAATCTGTACTGGTTCCAAATTAGTCAAAGTCATCATCTGAACTGCTGTGTTGACGTTTAAATTTAGTACAATGTTACTATTGTCAGCTGTGCTTTTCTTTGGTGTATACGAGGTCTATTAGATAAGAAACCGACACTTTTTTTTTTAAACTATATGGATTTGAATGACGTGCGATTACACCAATCATGCTTGAACCCTCGTGCGCATGCGTGAGTTTTTTCACGCATGTCGGTGATGTCATTTCCCTGTGGGCAGGCCTTGAGTGAGATGTGGTTCAGCCCTCTCGGCTGAATTCCTTTGTTTCACACGCTGCTCGAGACGGCGCGCGTTGGTTTATCAAAATTTTTTCTGGACCTGTGAGGACTATCTGAGTGGACACTATTTGAGAAATTTAGCTGGTTTTCGGTGAAAAGTTTAACGGCTGATGAGAGATTATGGGGTGTTTCTGTTGCTGTAAGGACTTCCCACGGAACGGGACGTCGCACAGCGCTTCCAGGCGCCGCCGTCGGCCTGTTTCGACCTGAAAACATCCTAATTTAAGGCTTAATTCACCCAGGACGTCGTGAGAGATCAGAGAAGATTCAGAAGAGGCCGGCATGAGGACTTTATGCGGACAATCCACTGTTTAAGGACATTTTTTAATGAAAGACGTGCGCGCAAATTCGCCGAGTCGTTTCTGTGATGACTCGGCGAATCTGTGTGTGCCGCGACAGGAAAAACACCTCCGTGTTGAAAACCATTTGTAAAATTCAGGCGGCTTTTGATGGCTTTCAACAAGTGAGTAACTGAGAAATTGTTTAACAGCTTGGGCATGTTCCAACTTGCCCGTTAAGGTTTCCAACGGAGGTGTGTTTCCTGTCACGACCCCCCGTCGGGTCCGGCCTGACATGCGACTCTGCCCGCACATTCTTTCATTACAAAATGTCCGTTAACAATGGAATGTCCGAATAAACTCCTCATGCCGACTTCTTCTGAAAGTTCTCTGTTCTCTGACGACTTACTGGGTCAACAGAGCCTGAAATGTGGAAGTTTTCAACTTGAAACGGTGAGACGCTGCCGCCTCGAAGCGCAGATCGCCGTCAGGCGCCATGGGCCGTCCTTAAAGCGACACTACCAGACCAAAATCTCTCATCAGCCGTTAATTTTTTACCGAAAACCAGCTGAATTTATCGAATGGTGTCCACTCAGTTGTGCCTTACAGTTTTGAAAAAATTTTGATCAAACAAAGCAGCAGTCTCTGAGCCATTCCTAAACAATGAAAAAATCGACGAGAGGGTGGACCACTCCTCACTCAAAGACTGCCCACAGGTGAATGACGTAACCGACAGGCGTGAAAAAACTCTTGCATGCCCACGAGGGTTCAAGCATGTCTGATGTAATCACACGTGATTCAAATCCATATGGTTTTTGAAAAAAATAATAAGGTCGGATACTTTTCTAACAGACCTCGTATAAGCTACAGTGTAGCAATTTTTTTCTTGCATGTCCTCGTCTCTTCCCCCCATTCGAGGCTGAAAATTTCACAGAATGCCACAAGGCCCCTTTGGCTTCTTTTCAATTTCTCCTCTCCTGCTGTCCTCATCTCTTCATGGTGCAGCAGTAATTGCTGCTGTGCCTTTGGACATAATAGACTGGCCTTGCGATGGATATGCAGAACTGTTTCTCTTCTCTCCACAGGGCCGGATACAAATCGAAAATGGAGCCCTATCTATAGCCGCATTAAACTTGCCAGATTCTGGAATGTATCAGTGTGTGGCTGAAAACAAACATGGTGTTATTTATTCCAGTGCCCAGCTAATGGTGTTAGGTAAGATTGCCTCCTTCCCTGATTTTATCCTGCTTATCTTTGTGTGCATTCCATCATGTCCTGAACATAAAGCCAGCATCCTGCTGCAGCCGTCCTCTGGAATCAGTCTGCAGACTCATTTAATGTCACTATGAACTCTGCAAGCACAAACATGAATCTGATGGAGTGTCTCATTTTACATTCAGTCACTTCATCATATTGATTTGGATACTACAAACACATTGCTTTGTGGTATTGTCCAGGTTTTCTCATGCAGATGAGCTTGATTTGTTATTGATTTATTTTCAAAGCTTTGATGACTTCTCTCTAACGGACTCAATGAGAAGTTTTATTCTGTCAGGAATATGTCATTACTTATTAGACGATCATTAGACGATGGCATCTGTGAGGGATCAAAAAGATCAATAGGTGCATGTGCCGAGTTCATACTGAGATTTGCAGTCGTTCACACTGAAGACAGACGAGTTGGTCTCAATACAGCACATCTACCATGCAGAGCTGCAATGCCACTCATTCTCCTAATCTGTCACATTTTTTCTGCTCCTTCACACAGCTTCACCTCCCAGCTTCTCCAAAGTCCTTTAAAGGCCTTGCTAAAAGCTTGCTCAGGCAGTGAAGTCACTCTTGAATGCAAGCCCCAGGCCTCGCCTCCAGCAATTAGCCTGTGGAAGAAAAGCAGTGAGATTCTGCAGAGAAGTGAAAGGTAGGATAAAAGTCTCAGTGAATATTCCAAGCTGCTTCCGTTCACATCATTGCAAGCTAACTTGTTCGAAGACTGCATTTGGTCGGCACACAGCAAGCACTCATGCACAACCTGGTCTCACAGGCAGCAGGAGCAGGATTCAAACCCTGGTGTACCAACCCAGTCTCACAGCATGTTGTGATTCAGCAGCACGAAATATACATTAATCTATTGGTTTGTGGTATTGTGATGAAAAGCACCTCATTTTCATCATGGCAGCACAAATTCATTGTAATTAATTCCGTGATGGCTGCATGAAATTAAAAGTGAAGCTGGGGGGTTGGAGGTGGTTATGGTTAGGGTGGGGGAAGGAGTAAGGTTAGGTTATGGTTAAGGTTAGGGTTGGGGTAGGAGGAGGGTTAGTAATAGTGAGTTTAAAAAAAAACTGTCAAGAAAATTTGACTCATTTCGTGACGGTCGCTCGAAAAAAAACGTGAGACTGAGCTGAGGATCAATATAAAGAGTTTGTTTTTAATGTAGCTTTGCAAAGAGGGAAGTCTTTAAAAATAAAAGCAGTGCTCTACTTTGTCATGACACAAATGGTAGGACAGAAAATAATGACTTTGATTGAAAATCACAGCTGTGTCATTTATAAACAAGCGCAATCGGAGATTTCTGATGTCCATCAGGGGTTAACAAGGACTCCAAATAAATGATATGTGATTCAGATCGTATGTTTCTGCTGCAGAACCTGCATATTGATCCACATCACTCCCAACATCCAACACTAACAGGGTCTTCCTTTGTACAAAAGCCACATGTGATTTAAATTTTGTCAAGATCCATCAAGCTGATTTGAGATGATCCTGGTGAAAATTTATGATCCAGGATTGGGATCTTGATCCTGATCCACTCCAAAATTTAATGGAGTCTTCCATGGCCTAATATCTATCTGTGGTGCAAATATGAGATTCCGTGAAGCAGTTTAGACATTATAATTCCAAACCTATATAAAGATAAATCTTGATCTGGAATCCGGATTCGGATCACCTCCAAAATTTTATGACGTCTCCCATGACCTAATATGTATCTGTGGTGAAAATGTCGTCATAATCCGAGCAGTGGTTTTGATGTAATCCTGCTAACAGACAGGCAGACAAACAAATAAATAAATACCGATGATTTTATTACGTCCTTGGCAGATGTAATAAAGTAATAAAGTGTAAACAGATGTTTAAGAGACTTGCATAAATAAATTGTCCTGCATTTTCAAATATTGTTCATCTGATTGACAGTGTTTGATATCTCATCAGAAGCAAATTTGTATGTGCTGTATTTTTTATATTTTACTACTGAATTCAACTTAAATTATGATTTATTATCAAACAAGCTAAAAGAGTATGGATTTTAAACAATTAGTGAAGTACTTCTGCAAACATATAATAAAATGGTTATCATTCAGAGACTACAAGTATAATATTGAATTTGTCACAAATGGCTCTGGAAGAGGTAAAAATATATACGAGGTCTGTGAGAAAAGTATCGGACCTTTTTATTTTTTTCAAAAACCATATGGATTTGAATCACGTGTGATTGCATCAGGCAAGCTTGAACCTTCGTGCGCATGCGTGAGTTTTTTCAGGCCTGTCAGTTGCGTCATTCGCCTGTGGGCAAGCTTTGTGTGAGCACTGGTCCAACACTCTCGTCGTTTTTTTCATTGTCAGAAGAATGTCTGAAGGACTGCCGTTTTGTTGCATTAAATTTTTTTCAGAAACTCTGCCAGACAACCAGCTGGAAACCATTTCGAAGATTCAGACGGCTTTCGGTGAAAATTTTATGGGCTTCAGAGAGATTAAGGATTGTTACTGCCGCTTTAAGGATGGCCCACTGCGCCGGAGGGCGCGCCGCGCTCCAAGCGGCCATTGACAGGCTGAAAGGAGCTGATCACTTCCAAATTTAAGGCTCTGTTGATGCAGGACGTCGTGTAACTAGCAGAGAAGTTTCATAATCAATCAATCAATCAATCAATTTTTTTTATATAGCGCCAAATCACAACAAACAGTTGCCCCAAGGCGCTTTATATTGTAAGGCAAGGCCATACAATAATTATGTAAAACCCCAACGGTCAAAACGACCCCCTGTGAGCAAGCACTTGGCTACAGTGGGAAGGAAAAACTCCCTTTTAACAGGAAGAAACCTCCAGCAGAACCAGGCTCAGGGAGGGGCAGTCTTCTGCTGGGACTGGTTGGGGCTGAGGGAGAGAACCAGGAAAAAGACATGCTGTGGAGGGGAGCAGAGATCAATCACTAATGATTAAATGCAGAGTGGTGCATACAGACCAAAAAGAGAAAGAAACAGTGCATCATGGGAACCCCCCAGCAGTCTACGTCTATAGCAGCATAACTAAGGGATGGTTCAGGGTCACCTGATCCAGCCCTAACTATAAGCTTTAGCAAAAAGGAAAGTTTTAAGCCTAATCTTAAAAGTAGAGAGGGTGTCTGTCTCCCTGATCTGAATTGGGAGCTGGTTCCACAGGAGAGGAGCCTGAAAGCTGAAGGCTCTGCCTCCCATTCTACTCTTACAAACCCTAGGAACTACAAGTAAGCCTGCAGTCTGAGAGCGAAGCGCTCTATTGGGGTGATATGGTACTACGAGGTCCCTAAGATAAGATGGGACCTGATTATTCAAAACCTTATAAGTAAGAAGAAGAATTTTAAATTCTGTTCTAGAATTAACAGGAAGCCAATGAAGAGAGGCCAATATGGGTGAGATATGCTCTCTCCTTCTAGTCCCCGTCAGTACTCTAGCTGCAGCATTTTGAATTAACTGAAGGCTTTTTAGGGAACTTTTAGGACAACCTGATAATAATGAATTACAATAGTCCAGCCTAGAGGAAATAAATGCATGAATTAGTTTTTCAGCATCACTCTGAGACAAGACCTTTCTGATTTTAGAGATATTGCGTAAATGCAAAAAAGCAGTCCTACATATTTGTTTAATATGCGCTTTGAATGACATATCCTGATCAAAAATGACTCCAAGATTTCTCACAGTATTACTAGAGGTCAGGGTAATGCCATCCAGAGTAAGGATCTGGTTAGACACCATGTTTCTAAGATTTGTGGGGCCAAGTACAATAACTTCAGTTTTATCTGAGTTTAAAAGCAGGAAATTAGAGGTCATCCATGTCTTTATGTCTGTAAGACAATCCTGCAGTTTAGCTAATTGGTGTGTGTCCTCTGGCTTCATGGATAGATAAAGCTGGGTATCATCTGCGTAACAATGAAAATTTAAGCAATACCGTCTAATAATACTGCCTAAGGGAAGCATGTATAAAGTGAATAAAATTGGTCCTAGCACAGAACCTTGTGGAACTCCATAATTAACTTTAGTCTGTGAAGAAGATTCCCCATTTACATGAACAAATTGTAATCTATTAGACAAATATGATTCAAACCACCGCAGCGCAGTGCCTTTAATACCTATGGCATGCTCTAATCTCTGTAATAAAATGTTATGGTCAACAGTATCAAAAGCAGCACTGAGGTCCAACAGAACAAGCACAGAGACGAGTCCACTGTCCGAGGCCATAAGAAGATCATTTGTAACCTTCACTAATGCTGTTTCTGTACTATGATGAATTCTAAAACCTGACTGAAACTCTTCAAATAGACCATTCCTCTGCAGATGATCAGTTAGCTGTTTTACAACTACCCTTTCAAGAATTTTTGAGAGAAAAGGAAGGTTGGAGATTGGCCTATAATTAGCTAAGATAGCTGGGTCAAGTGATGGCTTTTTAAGTAATGGTTTAATTACTGCCACCTTAAAAGCCTGTGGTACATAGCCAACTAATAAAGATAGATTGATCATATTTAAGATCGAAGCATTAAATAATGGTAGGGCTTCCTTGAGCAGCCTGGTAGGAATGGGGTCTAATAAACATGTTGATGGTTTGGATGAAGTAACTAATGAAAATAACTCAGACAGAACAATCGGAGAGAAAGAGTCTAACCAAATACCGGCATCACTGAAAGCAGCCAAAGATAACGATACGTCTTTGGGATGGTTATGAGTAATTTTTTCTCTAATAGTTAAAATTTTGTTAGCAAAGAAAGTCATGAAGTCATTACTAGTTAAAGTTAATGGAATACTCAGCTCAATAGAGCTCTGACTCTTTGTCAGCCTGGCTACAGTGCTGAAAAGAAACCTGGGGTTGTTCTTATTTTCTTCAATTAGTGATGAGTAGAAAGATGTCCTAGCTTTACGGAGGGCTTTTTTATAGAGCAACAGACTCTTTTTCCAGGCTAAGTGAAGATCTTCTAAATTAGTGAGACGCCATTTCCTCTCCAACTTACGGGTTATCTGCTTTAAGCTGCGAGTTTGTGAGTCAGGCACTTCTGATTTAAAGCTCTCTTTTTCAGAGGAGCTACAGCATCCAAAGTTGTCTTCAATGAGGATGTAAAACTATTGACGAGATGCTCTATCTCCCTTACAGAGTTTAGGTAGCTACTCTGCACTGTGTTGGTATATGGCATTAGAGAACATAAAGAAGGAATCATATCCTTAAACCTAGTTACAGTGCTTTCTGAAAGACTTCTAGTGTAATGAAACTTATTCCCCACTGCTGGGTAGTCCATCAGAGTAAATGTAAATGTTATTAAGAAATGATCAGACAGAAGGGAGTTTTCAGGGAATTTAAGAGGTCGGAATCAGCACTTTATCGCCACATTCCACTGTTAAAGGACATTTTGTAATGAAAGATGTGCGGACGGATTTGCGCGTCAGGACGCAGCCGCTCATGGCGCGGCGGGACAAAAAACACCTCCGTGTTGGAAACCATTCGTAAGATTCAGGCGGCTTTCGATCGCTTTTCAGTTGAGTGAGTATCAGAGAAATTGTTTAACAGCTGGGCATGTTCCAACTTGTCCTGTGAGACTTCCAACACAGAGGTGTTGTTTGTCGAGCGCCATGAGCGGCTGCGTCCTGACGCGTGAATCCGTCCGCACGTCTTTCATTACAAAATCTCCTTTAACAGTGGAATGTGCCGATAAAGTGCTGATCCCGACCTCTTCTGAAACTTCTCTGCTAGTTACACGATGTCCTGCATCAACAGAGCCTTAAATTTGGAAGTGATCAGCTCGTTTCAGCCTGTCGATCGCGGCTCGGATTGCTGCGCGCCCTCCGACGCTGTGGGCCGTCCTTAAAGCGGTAGTAACACTCCTTAATTTCTCTGAAGCCCATAAAACTTTCACCGAAAGCCAGCCGAATCTTCGAAATGGTTTCCAGCTGGTTGTCTGGCAGAGTTTCTGAAAAAATTTTAATGCAACAAAACGGCAGTCCTTCAGACATTCTTCTGACAATGAAAAAACGATGACGGGGTGGACCAGTGCTCACACAAGCCCTGCCCACAGGCGAATGACGCAACCGACAGGCGTGACAAAACTCACACATGCGCACGAAGGTTCAAGCTTGGCTGATGCAATCACACGTGATTCAAATCCATATGGTTTTTGAAAAAAATAAAAAGGTCCGATACTTTTCTCACAGACCTCATATTTGTCACACCAGAGTACAAGTTGTTATAAGTTATAAATCACACTTGGGGGTCAAGCTTAACCCTTATAGGGTCTTTGTTTTTTATTACACAGGGAGTCCTGCTGGGTCTTGTGGTCCCATTGCATTTTGGGGGTTTTAATTCAACATAATAACTTTTTTGTTAAAATACTGCCACCACCATGCTTAACTGTAGGGATGGTGCCGTGCCTGGTTTCCATCATATATATATATATATATATATATATATATATATATATATATATATATATATATATATATATATATATATATATATATATATACACAGTAGTGTTCAGAATAATAGTAGTGCTATGTGACTAAAAAGATTAATCCAGGTTTTGAGTATATTTCTTATTGTTACATGGGAATCAAGGTACCAGTAGATTCAGTAGATTATCACAAATCCAACAAGACCAACCATTCATGACATGCACACTCTTAAGGCTATGAAATTGGGCTATTAGTAAAAAAAAAAAAGTAGAAAAGGGGGTGTTCACAATAATAATAGCATCTGCTGTTGACACTACAAACTCAAAACTATTATGTTCAAACTGCTTTTTTTTTTAGCAATCTTGTGAATCACTAAACTAGTATTTAGTTGTATAACCACAGTTTTTCATTATTTCTTCACATCTGCGAGGCATTAATTTTGTTGGTTTGGAACCAAGATTTTGCTCCTTTACTAGTGTTCTTGGGGTCATTGACTTGTTGAAACACCCATTTCAAGGGCATGTCCTCTTCAGCATAAGGCAGCATGACCTCTTCAAGTATTTTGACATATCCAAATTGATCCATGATACCTGGTATGCGATATATAGGCCCAACACCATAGTAGGAGAAACATGCCCATATCATGATGCTTGCACCACCATGCTTCACTGTCTTCACTGTGAACTGTGGCTTGAATTCAGAGTTTGGGGGTTGTCTCACAAACTGTCTGCAGCCCTTGGACCCAAACAGAACAATTTTACTCTCATCAGTCCACAAAATATTCCTCCATTTCTCTTTAGGCCAGTTGATGTGTTCTTTGGCAAATTGTAACCTCTTCTGCACGTCTTTTATTTAACAGAGGGACTTTGGACAATGCATTGGACAACATTCAGTCATTCCTTCATTCATTCATTTTCTGCCACTAATCCAGGTCCAGGTCACAGTGTCAGTAGAACAACCAACTCTTCCCACACTTCCCTGTCCTCTGCCAAGTCCTCTAACTCTTCCTGTGGGATCCCATGCCATTCCCAAGGCAAATGGGAAATATAGTCACTCCAGTGTGTCCTCGGACTTCTACAGAGCCTCCTCCCAGTCAGACATGGCCTTTACTACCTACCAGGTAGTGAAGTTTCTCACCCTGTCAGAGAGTGTAATGCCAGATACCAATGGAGGAATGTCATTTCCGCTGCTTGTATCCACGACTTTATTCTTTCTGTTATTACCCAAAGTTCATGTCTGTAGGTGAGGATAGGAATATAAATCCACTTGTAAACTGAGAGTCTTGCCTTCTGACTCAGGACTTTCTTCACCATGACAATCCGATACAGCATCGGTAAATGATCAGATGCAGCCTTAATCCCTCTATCAGTCTCATGTGGAAAGTTACCCCCACTCTTGAAAAATACCCCAAGATATTTTAACTCCTTTACTTGGTGCAATAAAACTCCACTGATCCAGAGGGGGAAACCCACCCTTTTCTCATAGTTAACCATGGTCTCAGATGTGGAGGTGTTGATTCTCATCTCTTCTCACATCCAATATGTTGTCCAATGTGGAAGAGAATCAGTATTGAACAATATATTGGATGCTATTTGATACTGATTGGACAAAAGAAAATATCAGATGGACATGGATGGATGAGTAAACATAGAATTTATTCAGGAAGTCCTGGGCTTGTGGTATGTCCAATAAGGACTGTTAAAAAAAAAACAAAAAAAAAAAACATGATGAATTAATAAACATGATGGAAAATTATTGGATGTTATTTGACAAACATGAACACAGATTGCTGGCCCACAGCATTGGAAATACTACAGTCCAGTTGATTATTTTTAATCAGCTCTTTAATTTGAGACATTTGTGCATTGCTGTTGTATATGAGTTCTGTGAGAAAAGTATTGTACCTTTTAATTTTTTTCAAAAACTATATGGATTTGAATCACGTGCGATTACATCAGCCAACCTTGAACCCGCATGTGCATGCGTGAGTTTTTTCACGCCTGTCGGTTGCGTTATTCGCCTGTGGGCAGGCTTTGAATGAGCAGTGGTCCACCCCTCCTGTCGGAATTCCTTTGTCTGAGAACTTGCTGAGAGACTGCCGCTTTGCTTGATCAAAATTTTTTCAGAAAATGTGAGACACATCCAAGTGGACACCATTCGAGAAATTCATATGGTTTTCGGTGAAAATTTTAACAGCTTATGTGAGATTAAGTAGTGTTACTATTGCTTTAAGGACAGCCCACGGCGCCGGATGGCGCGCCGCGCCCCGAGCCGCCGTCGTCAGCCTGTTTCAAGCTGAAAACTTCCAAATTTAAGCCTCTGTTGATACAGGATGTCGTGAGAGAGCAGAGAAGTTTCAGAAGAGGTCGGGATCAGCAGTTTATCCAGACATTCCACTGTTAAAGGAGATTTTGTAATGAAAGACGTGCGGACAGATTCGCGCGTCAGCACCCAGCCGCTCATGACGCGGCGGCACAGAGAAACACCTCCGTATTGGAAGCCATTTGAAAGATTCAGGCGGCTTTCGATGGCTTTCAGTCGAGTAAGTATCCAAGAAATTGTTTAACAGCTGGGAATGTTCCAACTTGTCCTGTAAGGCTTCCAACGGAGGTGTTTTCCTGTGGCGCCGCGTCATGAGCGGCTGGGTGCTGGCGCGCAAATCCGTCCATATAGTTTTTGAAAAAAATAAAAAGGTCCGATACTTTTCTCACAGACCTCGTACTTGTATTCTCAGAAGCTAATCAAGTTTAGTACTTGAATGGAAGACCACTTTGAAGAACCAGAGGCTGTTTTTGTGTTTGTCCAGGTAAAACTGAAGTTGCATCAGGAAGAGCATCCAGTGTAAAACTTGTGCCAAATCCCAAAGTAGTTCTGCACTGGATGTGCTGTGGCGACCTTGGACAAACGGGGACAGCTGGAGATCAAATAACATTTTATTTGCGTGTTGGTTCTTGTAAAATCCATGCACAAATACAATTATTATTATTAAAGCTGTACAGCATTTCAAATCTCATAAAACTGATTGACTTCTACTGAAATCCAAGCATATTTGTGAAATGTATTGCAAAAATACAGCTCATTTTAATGAAGGGCACATAACAAATGTTTATATATGAGGTCTGTGAGAAAAGTATCGTACCTTTTTATTTTTTTAAAAAACTATATGGATTTGATTCATATGTTTTTACATCAGCCAAGCTTGAACCTTCGTGCGCACGCCTTGTGGGAGGAGTGCTCCACCCCCCTCGTTGGAGTTCTGTTTGTGTGGAAAATGGCAGAACGCTTGGAGCAGCGCTATTGCATTAATTTCTGCCAGAAACTTGGAAACAGCCAAGTGGAAACAATTCGAAAAATCCAGACGGCTTTCAGAGATGAAGCCATGAGCACCACACGGATTAAGGAGTGGTACAACCGGTTTAAAGACAGACGCGTAACGGTGGAGAGCGAGCCGCGCTCCGGCCGACCATCGACGTCCTAAAATGACGAGATCGTTTCCAAAGTGAACGCTGTGGTGATGCGGAACCGTCGAGTGACCATCCGAGAAATTGCGGAGGAAGTGGACATTAGTACTTTTTCAGCACATTCCATTGTTAGAGAAGATTTGGGCATGAAGCAAGTGGCTGCAAAGTTCGTGCCGAGGTTGCTGACGCCGTACCAAAAGCACCTCCATGTTGAAGTCTCACAGGACATGCTGGACTCCATTCACACTGATCCCAGCTTTATGGACACTGTTATCACCGGTGATGAGTCCTGGGTGTACGGGTATGACCCAGAAACAAAATTCCAGTCGTCACAGTGGAAGCATTCCACGTCGCCATGACCGAAGAAGGTGCACCAAGTGCGCAGTAATGTTAAGGTAATGCTGACTGTTTTTTTTTTTTACTCCCGTGGTGTGGTACACCACGAGTACGCACCACAGGGTCAAACAGTAATGAAGGAGTATTACAGAGATGTACTTCGTCGCCTCCGTGATGCTGTACGGCGCAAGAGACGGGAGTTGTGGGCCACAGGAAATTGGCGCCTCCACCACGACAATGCTCCAACTCATTCCTCCAACTTAATTCAGACTTTTTTGTCTCAAAACCAAACTCCTGTGGTTCCACAGGCTCCATACTCTCCTGACATGGCCCCTTGCGACTTCTGGCTGTTCCCAAAAATCAAAACACCATTAAAAGGAACGCGTTTTGAGACAAGGGAGGACATCATGGCTGCAATGACGGCGGCGCTGCGCTCCATCCCGAAAGAGGCTTTTTTGGAATGCTTCCAACAGTGGCGACACTGCTGGGAGAAGTGTGTGGAGTCCCAAGGAGACTACTTCGAGGGTGATTAGGTTTCCAACGCTCCAGGTAAGCCAGTTTTTTTTTCCCCAGCCAAAGGTCCGATACTTTTCTCACAGAGCTCGTATTTTTTTTAATGCTGTCTGCAGGAGGAAGTGTGTGTATGTATGTATGAGATTTTGAAATGACCAAAAGTTACCTTTGACCTTGCATAATACGTGTACATGGGGCGTGCACACTAACATTCGTAAAATGTCTTGCAAATCACTTCAGAGGAGGTATCGCTTTCAAAAACAGCATTTTTCAATTTAGAAGAGTTTATTTTTTGCTAACATTTACAAAATGCATGAGCGGTATTAGGTTTAGAGAGAAATATGAGGTCTGTCCATAAAGTATCGTACCTTTTATTTATTTTTTTTAATATATATGGATTTGATTAATATGTTTTCACGTCAGACAAGCTTGAACCCTTGTGCGCATGCGTGAGTTTTTCCACGCCTGTCGGTGACGTCATTCGCCTGTGAGCACACCTTGTGGAAGGAGTGGTCCCGCCCCATCATCGGATTTTCATTGTCTGGAAATAGCGGAATGATTTGGGGTTTTTTCCATCTGAATTTTTTCAGAAGCTGTTAGAGACTGGCACCTGGAAACCATTCAAAAAAATTTATCTGGCTTTTGGTGAAAATTTTACAGGCTTCACAGAGAATAAGGACTGTTACTACAGCTTTAAGGATGGCCCACAATGGCACTCGGCGCGCCGCACTCCGAGCCGTGACGACAGGCACGAACCACCAGATTATTTCTAAATGGATGGCTGTGTGGAGCTGGGACCATCGTGTGCACTTTCTCTGGTTATCACAAGAGCTGGACATCAACCATTTTCTGGCAAATTTCACTTTTAACAAGAGATTTTGTCGTGGAAAGCTGCGCAGAGGCTTTGTGCGTCACGACCGATTCACTGTTCGAGCGAGACTAAGAACGCCTCTGTTTCGGCGTGTCAGAGGACAAGTTCGGACATGCCCAGCTCTCCACAGTTTCTCTTATAACTCACTCGACTGGTAAGCATTGAAAGCCGAGATAGGCATGGACAGCCGAGCGCCATTGTGGGCTGTCCTTAAAGCTGTAGTAACAGTCCTTATTCTCTGTGAAGCCCGTAAAATTTTCCCCGAAAGCCAGATAAATTTTTCGAATGGTTTCCAGGTGCCAGTCTCTAACAGCTTCTGCAAAAATTCTGATGGAAAAAAACCCCAAATCATTCCACCATTTCCAGAAAATGAAAATCCAACGACGGGGCGGGACCATTCCTTCCACAAGGCGTGCTCACAGGCGAATGACGTCACCAACAGGTGTGGAAAAAGTCACGCATGCGCACGAGGGTTCAAGCTTGTCTGACGTGAAAACACATGAATCAAATCCATATAGTTTAAAAATAAAATAAAAAGGTCCGATACTTTATGGACAGACCTCGTAAGCTCTTTTGGAGAATTTTTCACCATCTTGGAATATTTTGTTCGAGCGAGCAGCCAGCAGACATCACTGTGCCTCTCAACTCTCATTGGCTTTCACCATATGCTTCCCAGCATCCCTCGTGCATATCAGGGGTAGCCCCCATGTGATTCATGACATTGCTATGGTCACTCTCATAGCCACTATGGGTCACTACCAAATGTAGTTCAAGATCGTCTCTTCTTTTGAAATGTTCCCTTTCAAGGGAACTATTTTCCAATATGATCAAAATTTGTTTGTTTGAAATGTTTATTTTGAATATCAAGGCACAAAAATAAATAACAACAATAATAATATAAAATATAAAGAAAACCATAATCAGTGGCTCTTCGAAAAGGAGTGAGAAGAAGTAAAACATATTTACTCCCACCCCTTGTCCTTAAGTAAATAACATAATTAACTTATACACATGATATATGCATTAATACATATAAACACACACATGTCAAATACATCCATCTATCAGCACATGTATAGTCCCACATATAAAACCACATGTACCATATACAGTAAACATAATACACAGAAACACCACAAAAAGACTAGTAAAGCTAGCCAAAGCAAGGAAAGAAAAAAATTAAGTAGAAATAATCAAAACAACAACAAAATAAATAAGTAAACAAACAAACAAATAACTAGACATTTGCCCCTAAAACACCTGGTGATTGGCCACACCTCATACATTTTGAAAATCCAATTTTTATACAGTATTTTGAACTGTCTCATATTTGAACATTGTTTCAGTTCCACACTAAATCCCTTCAGAAGTCTCACCCCGCAGACTGATAGACAAAAACGTTTTCTGGTTGTACGAAATCTTGGTTCTTTAAGGTTACATTTTCTCTTTAGATTGTAATCCCGTCATGATTTTTGAATACTTGTTGATAATCAGGGGCGTAGTCCCAAATTCTGGGCCGTAGGTACTAGCCATATTGAAGCCCCCCCCCCTCACACACACACACACACACTGTTCTTTTTTATTAACACAAACACCAAATTTGTACTGCGTAGTCAAACCAGGTCTAAATCATGTATACCTTAGGTCACACCTGGGAGTCAGAATGCTTTTTAAAGCTGGGCAAGCAATATTGAGTTCGGGGGTCTGGGGGACCAAAGTGCACCACTCAATAATGCTAGTTTTAAAGCTCACCTCACTTTTCAAAGAATTTGGTTAGCAACTGTTTTCCCTCATTTAGTTTTCTTTTCCTGTCCTTTTTATTTGTTGCTTTGAACATTATTTGTGCTGTTTGCTAATGCACGTCAGTAAGCTTGAGTAATTGTGACTTTAGAAATAATGCGTTTATGTGATCCTGATAACCTCCATTGTGAATAATCTGTGTTGCTCTTTTGTGTAGGATATTTAATGAACTTAATGAGGTTTTGTAGTTGTTGCCCGAAACCTCAGCACAGTACTACAAATAAGGAGAAACTAGTGAACAGTATAGAGTGTGGAGTGATTTGCCATCTAAGACCTTCTTTGCTTTATTTATTATTGCATACTGTATTATTGCATTTATTATTATTATTGTATTCTGTATATGTTTGATATGTGGTTTCCAGCTAATTTATCATCTATAATTACCCCCAAAAATGTAATTTCATGAACCCTTTTAATTTCTATCGCCTCTACTTTTATCTTTACCTGTGTGTTCATTCTACAATTTCCAAATTACATTATTTTTGTCTTATCTAAATTTAATGATATTATTACTATAAAACCATGTTTTTAATTTGTTGTTGTTGTAGTTATTTCCTCCTGCAATTGTACTGTATTATCCCCTGAGTGAAAAATATTGGTATCATCAGCAAACAGTACAAAATGCAGTACCTTAGAAACCTTATACATATAATTGATATACAGAATAAAGAGTTTGGGGCCCAATACTGACCCCCGGGGGATATCACAAACAATGTCCAGACATAATGAGGAACAATTACCAACTTTACAAACTGTTGTCTCCCACTTAAATAGCTTTTGGTCCAATCAAACACTAGTCCCCTGATATCATTTCTTTCCAGTTTACTGATTAATATGTCATGGTTGATTGTGTCAAATTCTTTCTTCAAGTCTATGAACACCTCTTTGCGTTGTCTAGACAAATAATAATAATAATAATGTCATATTATGAATCCCCTATTTAAAGGCGAATAAATAAAATTATAGTGGTGCCAAAGAAAATCCAGTTCAATTTGTTGTATTATACACAAACAAATCACAAGAAAGCTGCCTCAAGGGGCTTCACATGGATAACTTCAAACCTTACCATCTCCCTGAGCAACCACACAGGTGACACTGGTAAGGAAAAAGTCCCTGCTTTATGACTTTTTATCTATCTATCTACAGTATCTAGATAGATAGATGGATGGATGGATGTTATGTTATGTTGGGCATGACATTCTACTTCATACTCCAGATAACCCCCTTTTGGGGGTTTTGGTTGGGGGTTAGCACTTGAGCTGCATTTTAAGCACTTTGTAAAGTTTGACAGCGGAAAAGTAGAACTCTTCTGTAAGCATGCTGTTGCCTTCCATTGGATGGTGGAATGCATTATGAAACAGATGGGGGAAAGATATTTTGAGTCTCATCTCTGAAAAAGATGAAATCCCAGGAGAGCACAAACGGTCTTGTGTCTAGAGGGTGGGTACTGATGCAGAACTGAAAGGTCATCACCTGCACAACATTGTAGAGGTCCACACAAGTACCTCATGCAGGTGGGTACTTGCAACATCCATTCTCTTTGCAACAATGACTATCTTCCACTGCTGTCAAAGAAGCTTGGAAAGTTCTGTACTACAGATGTTTGGAGAACTGCAATTGGACAGACTTCAGTGGATTCACCTAATCTTGGTCTGATCACTTCAGTGCTTGACATACTGATGGAGTGGTAGTTGATGTAGTGTAGCTGCTTCTTCAGATGGTGGTGGATGCGACTCTTGTCCACGGACATATTGTGAGACCTAATTTACCTAGTTTTTGATGGTGGGAGGATATCAGAATGTGTGAAGAAAGCCCACACAGACACTGGAAGAAGATACACATGTAACCCACCTCCAGCTCCAGTTTACCAAATTTAATGGTTGAGTACCCAGAAAGCAGCACCTGTCAACAGTAATCCACTTGGACCAGCGCATCTGAGATTCAGAGTTTGCTCACAGAAGAAACTGCCATTGCAATGGAGGGCAGTTAAATAACAAGAATAAAGATGACTCATGAGCCACAGATGATTTTGTAATATGAAACTGCATTAAAGAAAAAACAAAATCTAATTTCTTTAACAAAAAATAATGTCTCTCTTAAAATGAAATAACTCCGTGGAATGAAATCAATTGTTTATGCACAAGTTGTAGCACACTTATCTCAATTTTGGCTTTTGAATCTTTTTAACACCAATATATTTCAGTGCAGAAGGTTCAGGTTGAAACCCCATCCCTACCCATTTCTCTATGTAATGTGAAGTTCAATCAATCAATCAATTTTTTATATAGCGCCAAATCACAACAAACAGTTGCCCCAAGGCGCTTTATATTGTAAGGCAAGGCCATACAATAATTATGTAAAACCCCAACGGTCAAAACGACCCCCTGTGAGCAAGCACTTGGCTACAGTGGGAAGGAAAAACTCCCTTTTAACAGGAAGAAACCTCCAGCAGAACCAGGCTCAGGGAGGGGCAGTCTTCTGCTGGGACTGGTTGGGGCTGAGGGAGAGAACCAGGAAAAAGACATGCTGTGGAGGGGAGCAGAGATCGATCACTAATGATTAAATGCAGAGTGGTGCATACAGAGCAAAAAGAGAAAGAAACAGTGCATCATGGGAACCCCCCAGCAGTCTACGTCTATAGCAGCATAACTAAGGGATGGTTCAGGGTCACCTGATCCAGCCCTAACTATAAGCTTTAGCAAAAAGGAAAGTTTTAAGCCTAATCTTAAAAGTAGAGAGGGTGTCTGTCTCCCTGATCTGAATTGGGAGCTGGTTCCACAGGAGAGGAGCCTGAAAGCTGAAGGCTCTGCCTCCCATTCTACTCTTACAAACCCTAGGAACTACAAGTAAGCCTGCAGTCTGAGAGCGAAGCGCTCTATTGGGGTGATATGGTACTACGAGGTCCCTAAGATAAGATGGGACCTGATTATTCAAAACCTTATAAGTAAGAAGAAGAATTTTAAATTCTATTCTAGAATTAACAGGAAGCCAATGAAGAGAGGCCAATATGGGTGAGATATGCTCTCTCCTTCTAGTCCCCGTCAGTACTCTAGCTGCAGCATTTTGAATTAACTGAAGGCTTTTTAGGGAACTTTTAGGACAACCTGATAATAATGAATTACAATAGTCCAGCCTAGAGGAAATAAATGCATGAATTAGTTTTTCAGCATCACTCTGAGACAAGACCTTTCTGATTTTAGAGATATTGCGTAAATGCAAAAAAGCAGTCCTACATATTTGTTTAATATGCGCTTTGAATGACATATCCTGATCAAAAATGACTCCAAGATTTCTCACAGTATTACTAGAGGTCAGGGTAATGCCATCCAGAGTAAGGATCTGGTTAGACACCATGTTTCTAAGATTTGTGGGGCCAAGTACAATAACTTCAGTTTTATCTGAGTTTAAAAGCAGGAAATTAGAGGTCATCCATGTCTTTATGTCTGTAAGACAATCCTGCAGTTTAGCTAATTGGTGTGTGTCCTCTGGCTTCATGGATAGATAAAGCTGGGTATCATCTGCGTAACAATGAAAATTTAAGCAATACCGTCTAATAATACTGCCTAAGGGAAGCATGTATAAAGTGAATAAAATTGGTCCTAGCACAGAACCTTGAGGGACTCCATAATTAACTTTAGTCTGTGAAGAAGATTCCCCATTTACATGAACAAATTGTAATCTATTAGACAAATATGATTCAAACCACCGCAGCACAGTGCCTTTAATACCTATGGCATGCTCTAATCTCTGTAATAAAATTTTATGGTCAACAGTATCAAAAGCAGCACTGAGGTCTAACAGAACAAGCACAGAGATGAGTCCACTGTCCGAGGCCATAAGAAGATCATTTGTAACCTTCACTAATGCTGTTTCTGTACTATGATGAATTCTAAAACCTGACTGAAACTCTTCAAATAGACCATTCCTCTGCAGATGATCAGTTAGCTGTTTTACAACTACCCTTTCAAGAATTTTTGAGAGAAAAGGAAGGTTGGAGATTGGCCTATAATTAGCTAAGATAGCTGGGTCAAGTGATGGCTTTTTAAGTAATGGTTTAATTACTGCCACCTTAAAAGCCTGTGGTACATAGCCAACTAACAAAGATAGATTGATCATATTTAAGATCAAAGCATTAAATAATGGTAGGGCTTCCTTGAGCAGCCTGGTAGGAATGGGGTCTAATAAACATGTTGATGGTTTGGATGAAGTAACTAATGAAAATAACTCAGACAGAACAATCGGAGAGAAAGAGTCTAACCAAATACCGGCATCACTGAAAGCAGCCAAAGATAACGATACGTCTTTGGGATGGTTATGAGTAATTTTTTCTCTAATAGTTAAAATTTTGTTAGCAAAGAAAGTCATGAAGTCATTACTAGTTAAAGTTAATGGAATACTCAGCTCAATAGAGCTCTGACTCTTTGTCAGCCTGGCTACAGTGCTGAAAAGAAACCTGGGGTTGTTCTTATTTTCTTCAATTAGTGATGAGTAGAAAGATGTCCTAGCTTTACGGAGGGCTTTTTTATAGAGCAGCAGACTCTTTTTCCAGGCTAAGTGAAGATCTTCTAAATTAGTGAGACGCCATTTCCTCTCCAACTTACGGGTTATCTGCTTTAAGCTACGAGTTTGTGAGTTATACCACGGAGTCAGGCACTTCTGATTTAAAGCTCTCTTTTTTAGAGGAGCTACAGTATCCAAAGTTGTCTTCAATGAGGATGTAAAACTATTGACGAGATACTCTATCTCACTTACAGAGTTTAGGTAGCTACTCTGCACTGTGTTGGTATATGGCATTAGAGAACATAAAGAAGGAATCATATCCTTAAACCTAGTTACAGCGCTTTCTGAAAGACTTCTAGTGTAATGAAACTTATTCCCCACTGCTGGGTAGTCCATCAGAGTAAATGTAAATGTTATTAAGAAATGATCAGACAGAAGGGAGTTTTCAGGGAATACTGTTAAGTCTTCTATTTCCATACCATAAGTCAGAACAAGATCTAAGATATGATTAAAGTGGTGGGTGGACTCATTTACTTTTTGAGCAAAGCCAATAGAGTCTAATAATAGATTAAATGCAGTGTTGAGGCTGTCATTCTCAGCATCTGTGTGGATGTTAAAATCGCCCACTATAATTATCTTATCTGAGCTAAGCACTAAGTCAGACAAAAGGTCTGAAAATTCACAGAGAAACTCACAGTAACGACCAGGTGGACGATAGATAATAACAAATAAAACTGGTTTTTGGGACTTCCAATTTGGATGGACAAGACTAAGAGTCAAGCTTTCAAATGAATTAAAGCTCTGTCTGGGTTTTTGATTAATTAATAAGCTGGAATGGAAGATTGCTGCTAATCCTCCGCCCCGGCCCGTGCTACGAGCGTTTTGGCAGTTAGTGTGACTCGGGGGTGTTGACTCATTTAAACTAACATATTCATCCTGCTGTAACCAGGTTTCTGTAAGGCAGAATAAATCAATATGTTGATCAATTATTATATCATTTACCAACAGGGACTTAGAAGAGAGAGACCTAATGTTTAATAGACCACATTTAACTGTTTTAGTCTGTGGTGCAGTTGAAGGTGCTATATTATTTTTTCTTTTTGAATTTTTATGCTTAAATAGATTTTTGCTGGTTATTGGTAGTCTGGGAGCAGGCACCGTCTCTACGGGGATGGGGTAATGAGGGGATGGCAGGGGGAGAGAAGCTGCAGAGAGGTGTGTAAGACTACAACTCTGCTTCCTGGTCCCAACCCTGGATAGTCACGGTTTGGAGGATTTAAGAAAATTGGCCAGATTTCTAGAAATGAGAGCTGCTCCATCCAAAGTGGGATGGATGCCGTCTCTCCTAACAAGACCAGGTTTTCCCCAGAAGCTTTGCCAATTATCTATGAAGCCCACCTCATTTTTTGGACACCACTCAGACAGCCAGCAATTCAAGGAGAACATGCGGCTAAACATGTCACTCCCGGTCTGATAGGGGAGGGGCCCAGAGAAAACTACAGAGTCCGACATTGTTTTTGCAAAGTTACACACCGATTTAATGTTAATTTTAGTGACCTCCGATTGGCGTAACCGGGTGTCATTACTGCCGACGTGAATTACAATCTTACCAAATTTACGCTTAGCCTTAGCCAGCAGTTTCAAATTTCCTTCAATGTCGCCTGCTCTGGCCCCCGGAAGACAATTGACTATGGTTGCTGGTGTCGCTAACTTCACATTTCGCAAAACAGAGTCACCAATAACCAGAGTTTGATCCTCGGCGGGTGTGTCGCCGAGTGGGGAAAAACGGTTAGAGATGTGAACGGGTTGGCGGTGTACACGGGGCTTCTGTTTAGGGCTACACTTCCTCCTCACAGTCACCCAGTCAGCCTGCTTTCCCGGCTGCTCGGGATCTGCCAGGGGGTAACTAACGGCGGCTAAGCTATCTTGGTCCGCACCGACTACAGGGGCCTGGCTAGCTGTAGAATTTTCCACGGTGCGGAGCCGAGTCTCCAATTCGCCCAGCCTGGCCTCCAAAGCTAGGAATAAGCTACACTTATTACAAGTACCGTTACTGCTAAAGGAGGCCGAGGAATAACTAAACATTTCACACCCAGAGCAGAAAAGTGCGGGAGAGACAGGAGAAGCCGCCATGCTAAATCAGCTAAGAGCTAGTAGCTACGCTAAGCTAGCAGATTCCTAAAAACACGCAAAGTGAATAATGTGTAAATAATTTAGAGGTGATTCAGCAGAAGGAGTGCTTTAGTTAAGGCACGTAAAGATTACACTGGGAAACAAATCGTAATCTAGATAACTAGATCAATCTAACTGCGCAGATTAAAAGGCTAACAGATACAGAAAAACTCCGCTGTGCTCCGGAACAGGAAGTGATACAATACCGCAGTGAGAGCCAACCACCAGTAAAGGCAAGCCAGATCGTATTACATCATCATCGAATTACATCAGGAAAGGCATCCAGCATAAAACGTGTGAAATCAAACAGTCAGATCCACCTCCGCTCTGCTGTAGCAATCTCGAGTGAACACAAGGGAGCAGTCGAAGGGACTTGCTTACTTATATTCCCCAAATATCTTTGAAAACTGTTTTAAACTTATATATTATTTATTTTAATCCATTTTACTCAGATTTTATTCTAATTTGGAAGCTAAACTTATTCTGGATGAATGCAAATTAAATGAAATCACACTGTAGTGAAGTGGAACTCGCCCTTTTTAAGCCTTTAACACAAAACCAAAATACCCATTTGTCATCATGACAGCATTCATACACAGATCAATACAACATCCAGTAAAATTCAAGCAAATGTATTTTTTCCCAGTCCATCGGAAGCAACGGTACAAGGATGGAATGAGTTAGTCTGACCACATTTCAGAGGAAATACAGATTCAAGGTGTCTTCACAAATTAGGTTGGCTCACCACAACTGCTGAATGTCACCAGCACTGTTTTAATGCAGCAGAAGGAATCCAAGAGAATTCCAGCTGAGGGCTGGAAACATACTGTATTTGCAAATCCGTTAAGCATACACAGGATTCTAAGTACCAGGATTCTAATAAAAAAGATGCTTTAGAATTATTTCTACAAGAGGAAAAAAGTCACTCAGGAATCATTGCAAACATCAGTCGTGCTTGGAATACCCTCAGTGAGAACCAGGCCGGTGAGTGCAGTGAGTTATCTTCCCTCAGGGGAACGTTTACGCAGTGTTGCCGGATGCAGTGTTGCCAAATTGGAGTATTTTCAATTTTATTTTGCCAGTAAAAATAGCTTTGGGCTGCTTTGGGATCCATTTGGTAGCTTTTCAAAAATACATATTAACACAAATTTTGAACAAAACCCAGAATTGCATAATCAGCAGGCTACCTGATATCATTCAAATGGGTTTGTAGTCGCTGGATGTGAGTAGTAGATGTGATTGGCTGTTGAATTTTAATGCTGTCGGATTTTTATGTATGCCTTGACTGTGCTGCTTTTATGGTTGGTAATGTTCTGTATATGTATATATAGCTCCCAGGGAAATATTGGTGGAGTCCTCCAGATATTTTGGAACACAGAGTGTTTTTCCTATTCTCTGAAACTGGTAACATATTTTCAAATTACAAGATGGACTGAGAGTGTATTTTCTCCAGCATGAATTATTTTCAGTCTGACATGGATTTTTCAATCTGACATCATTCCTTCATGTTTCAGTCATTATACTCTTCAACCTGGCAGCATTGTTAAATTATGTATATGCATTACATTGGATGCCCTTCCTGATGCAAATCCACATTACATGGAGACAATGTGGAAAGAGTGAGATTTGAACTGGAAACCTTACGCACTGAAACCAAGTGCATAACCACTTGGCTACCACCCCTCTCACAGAAAGGTAAGAAAATGACAAAAAAAGAAAGAAACTGACTGGACAGTGTGAGGAGGAACAGCTCAAACAGCTCAATCCTAATGCCTGACTGTGCTATTTCAGTCACTCACATGCTGCTTAAGTATTCTAAACAGGGGCATAGGTTTGCATATGGACCATAGGGACAAGTCACAACCAATATTTTGGGATGGCAAAATAGTCCCTACCAATATTTAGAATTTTTTTTATATAACAAAATCATTCACTATTTTTTTGCGAACTCGATACTATAATTTTAGTCGTCACGTTTTGTGTTTTCGACGTGCCAGAGTGACAGGGTTACCCATGTTGCAATTTCATTAGCTCACATTCTTCTCACATGGACGTAAACAAAGCGCATCTCGTGGCAGGCAGTGCTTAATTTGTAAAGTGGGAGGTCCCAGAGCGCAGAGGATGGGTGGCTCTGGTGCAGTGTTGCCAGTTGTACGATAATTATCGTATTTGTACGATAGTTTTGCCCTCTGCACGATGTACGATCAATAAATGTATGATCAATAAATGTACGATCAATAATGGGAAAAAATCCAATATGTACGATAATTTCAGTTGGTTGCCCAAACACGCATCTCTCTCTGACACCCAAGAATCATTTTGCAGGTGTTGCACTCAGGCGGCATCAAATGCTGGCTTTGGGCGACCGGGACAGTCATTTGAAAGCCCGCCCCCTCTCCATACAAAGTAATGAGTTCCCATCCAATCTTTACCGTGACAGGAAGATTCCCCAACCAACATCTTTTTTTTTTCGAAACTTTATTTCAACAAATGCAATAACAAACGAACAAAACACAAGAGCAAAGAGATATACAAGAAAAATAAAAAAAAAGGTTCAAGTTCCTTATGGAGGTGTCAACATTTTTTTCTGTGTTCAACAAAATCTGCACAAGTGGCCATGGCATCGGATGACGACAGCGACCTCGAGGTTGAATTCGACTCTTTCTAGTCTGGTAATTAACACGTTTGTGTCCCTTCACAGAAAAAAAAAATCTTTCTAGTCTGGTAATGCATTTGCTTGTGCATTTGCGTTCTTTTTGTGCCATAGTTTCCCCATTACTATAATTACTGTTTAAAAATGTGACATAAAATTCTTTGTAAATTAAAAAAAAAACGCTAAAATAGCTACGTTGTATGCGTTTTGTTTGTGTACGATAATTTCTCCCAAAATACGATAATTTTGAGGTTTTGGTACGATAGTTTCATATTTCATATCTGGCAACACTGCTCCGGTGCAGAAAAACAAGAAGGGCGGGGGCTTGCGAACAATGCTGTGCACCACACTTAAAATAAACTGCACACCCACACAAACACGCACGCACACCTTCACAAATGACACTAACACCCTGCCTTTTCCTCAAAAAATACTACATTTATGTTTGCTGTCTGTACTTTTCTGTCACTTTTGCACTCTTTTTCATACTTTTCCCTCATTTCAAAAGTCACCGAACGCACTTTACCGTAATATATGCAACATATAGCACACTGTTGGAAAGCACGGGTTCTTGGCTTGCTGTCAGTGTTGAAATTTTTCAGCGTGAGGGCTTACATGAGAACTTACGGTAATGAGAATCAGCGGCGCACTAGTGTGAAACTTCCGTGTTTTTCCTCTGCGTTATGACATCAGAGGCTTACGTTTACCGTAATACACCCTATATATCATTGTAAAGCCCTTTTTTTTTGTTGGCAAATTAGGTTGCCAGATACCTACAACTGCATTATTGATGAAGAGAATAGATTATACATCTTGGTTGCAAAAACTTTTTTTTTTTGTTAGCTCCACAAGTATTTTTTTTGTTGTCTTGTTCTCTCAGGTGTAGGCCTATAGAATAGATTCGTGATTTTGGGTTTGTTATTTAAGCTATTTCTTTGTCTGCCTACACACTTAATAATGTAAATAAAGTGTTAAATTATTCAGCATTATGTCATCATATGTTATGTATTATGCTGTACTTGTGCGTCTAATGGTATGAGTGGGTTAGGGGGTGGTGGTGGTGGTGGGCAGGGGGGTGGTATTGTCCCTACCAAAGCTGAGACCAAACCTACGCCCTTGATTCTAAAGGAGGTCTGAAAAAGAGCAACATTCAGAGCACCACTGAAGCTGTGAGCTGCTCATACTAACAGTCTTTTAGCAGATGATTTGTGATGTCCATGTAGTCTTTGAAGGTTGGTAATTTATATGGATGAAGTAGTTGTGTAAAACGTTTCGGACACAGAGTTTGGCCACTCTCTATGTGTTGTGGATGAAACACATTTAAAATATTCAACATTAACTTCATTTAAATGATAAATTCTTTAAATGTCACACATTTTGGATGAGTGGTTAATGTGCTTACATGCAGACCAGAAGGTTCCTAGTGCCAATTTTCCATGTAATGTGGAGTTGTGTCAAGAAGGGCATCTACCATAAAACATTTGATTCCGACCAGCAGTGGTTGGTTGTAATCAAAACAATATAAAGAGAGAAAGAATTTGTTTAATTGCATGTTGGAATGTAACTGGAAAGAAGCTGCTACCCATCGTGTCAGAAGTAAAGTGAACAGTGCAGATATGTACGTCTGGGAACTTCCATTGTTACATCACCATTTTACAGCTTCACCAGTGGGGCACCAACATAATTAACAATTTTAAGATTTAATAATTATTTGGATCAAATGGGTGGACCAAAAATGTAATGAATTTGAATATTAACCTATTTATGCCCATTTTAATGAATGGAAAAAGTTGCATTTGTATCTTTGAGATTTTTTATTGTGTGTAGAAAATGACAGTGATATACTTCTGCAACAATTGTTGCCAGCGGGGCAAAACAGGTTAAGATTTATTAATCTTTAGTATTAAGGTAAGTCATGGCTCATTTGTAAAGCAATATTTAATTGGAATGATATTTAATTACCTCAAAATTATTAGGGGCTCACCTAGTTTTTTTAAAGAACAGGAACTTTAATTTAAACATTAATCAGTAATCATTTATCAGTCTCAACTTCAAAAGTCCTAATTTCTACGATACAATTGATGGTTGTTTACACTGGTTCCACCTGAACAAAATAAAACCACTGCAGGGATATTTCCATACATTTATTTACAAATATACAAGAGATGAACAGGCTCCTGGCATTTTGATGATATGAACGATGATTAATAGTTATATTATGGACACATTTTTGTTACTCATGAGACGCTGAAAGTTAAAGCAGCGAAATAAGTTTAAGGAATTAAGTGAATAAATCTGATTGGAATGTGGTTGTGGATTTTTGGTCACCAATTAATAACAAAATTATTAAACAAACTGTATGAAGCCACCTTGTACCACTTAACAAAGCCCTGTTGACTGATGGACCATTTAATTGGTCATTTGAAGATCAGTTCCATCGCTAATGAGGTGTATTTGGCTAGAACTTGCCTGTTTCTGTGGATGAACTGCTGGTTTTCCCCGGTGATACCAGACGTGGTGTTGGCTTGGTTTGCCGGCAGGACAGACCAGTGGTTCTGCAGGTCTGTCAGCTGGTTCCAGTTGACCCAAGGATGAAGGATTAGGTGTTTGATAAAAATGGTACTCTGGTGTCCTCAGCTTTGCAAACCATTTTGCACCTTCTATTAATTTGAATGCAGTCCACTGCCTTCAGATTAATAGACGGTGCAATAATGAGTGGCAAAGGATAGCGATTCTTGACTGTGATGTCATTTAACCATCTGGGGCCGACGGCATCATATACGATGGCTGAGTACAAGTTTTACGAAATTATAAATAACTTTTAATGGTATGAGATAGAAACTTATTTTTTGCTGAAAAGCTACCTCCATGGACTTTTGAGCCAGCCAGCCATCCATCATGTTTGTACTCCCCACAGAGGAGTACAAACATGGTGGATGATTATAAACATGGTGGATGGCTGTGTGATGACATGCGCAATGTGAATGTCCAATCGAAATTGGTTCACCGTCACATGGTTCTCCAATATCCAATCGTATGGCAGAGCAGTCTCACAGGATATGCCAAAGATTGTTAGGAGCAGCGATGTGTTACTCTTTGGCATGTGAATGCTGTTTGAATAGCCCTCTGGCTGCTGGCTCCATGCGTAAAAGCGCAGCATTGCGCATATAAATGGAAATGATCAGCGTAAGAGGGCCTCATACAACCTCATGTGGTCGACCAAAGAGTGTCAGTGGAACAAATGATTCACTACTTGGCCAGTGAATATTGTTGAATAAGCCTCTCTCGCTCTCACTCGTAAAGTGCCGTTTATGCATATGAATTAAGGAGAGGGGGAGTGGCGTTAACAGGGCCTCAAACTGTGAAGATTGTACATTCTTTTGTACAAGATCCCAAACTACCTTTATAAGTTGTCAAAATAATTGTTTATTATAGTTTGCTGTGTGTCTTGAATAAATGTGTGTGAAAATTATTTTTTGCTTCCTTTCTTATTTCTGATTGTAAACCTTTATTACACTTATAAAACACCACTATAGCATATATATGCTGAAAGTACAGGTTGTCATGAAAAAATGAGACATACCACTTGATATTGGGATGCTGGATGTGCTTTTAACAGCAATAATAAAACATTTATGCCAGGCGAGTGAACTGTCCAAAAAATGCCCTCAGATACAGGAGGATTAAGCTGCG
Organism: Thalassophryne amazonica; assembly: GCF_902500255.1. Lineage (NCBI taxonomy): Eukaryota > Metazoa > Chordata > Actinopteri > Batrachoidiformes > Batrachoididae > Thalassophryne > Thalassophryne amazonica. Next base: position 137,533,483 of record NC_047105.1, on the reverse strand, counting down.
ATAATCAATACATGGATGGAGAGTCTTGTCTTTTTTCTCCACAAAGAAGAACGCCACACTTGCGAGCGGTGAGGATGGATAAATTAAGCCCGTCATGAGTGATTCCTGAATATACTCATTCATGGTGGTGCATTCAGGTGCAGACAGAGAAAACAGTCTCCCGGTGGGGGGGTCTCGCCCCCAGGAGAAGCTTGATGGCACAGTCATATTCTCTGTGTGGTGGTACAGATTTAGCTTTGGATTTGCTGAATACAGACGCAAGATCATGGTAGCACGCAGTAACCCCAGTGAGATCTGGGCTAGATGCTGGCTGGGGTGATTCAGGTTTAGTTAAACAGTTCTTAACACAGACGGGACCCCAATAATTAATTTGACCTTTTCACCAATCAAAATTGGGTCCGTGGCTTGTAACCAGGGTGGCCCTAAAATGGCCAGATGAGTCATACTGTCAAAAATATGAAAACTAATTAGTTCTGAATGCTTATCTGCAATGATCATGCATACTGATTGCATTCGGTGGGTTATTTTGTCTAATCTGTGGCCGACCACAGCTCGCACCACCAGAGGGTGCAAGATACAATACACCTTAAGGCGAAGGGACCTGGCGAGAGAGGACAACAACAAGTTAGCGTCTGAACATGAATCAACAAATACTGGCACCGACAGGGACAAATGATCAGAAATTAATTTATCAGAGATAACATTTTGAGCTGAAGAGGAAGAAATAGAGCTTTGACTCACCCGCAAACTTGATCTGGACCACACGGGGTCACCCCTGACTGGACAAACAGAGATCATGTGACCAGCCTGACCACAGTAAAAACACAGTCCTGCATCCTCGCACCACTGACGTTTCTCCACTGAGAGATGAGTTCTTCCCAGCTGCATCAATTCTTCAGCGCTGCGAGGTTTCGAGTTAGAGATGGCGTGGCTGGATGAGGGTGTGCTGGTTGGATGTAAGGATGATGAGAAGGATGACAGAGGACTTTCTTGGCAATGATGATCCTTCAACCACTGATCAGTCCGGATGGCTAAGGCTATGAGTTTGTCTAGATCTTTGGGAAGGTCAACGGCGATGAGCTGGTCCTGGTTCTGAACAACCCCTAGAAGAACACATCATGGAGAACTGCAAGGTTCCATTCACTTTTTGCCGTCAGGATGCAGACGTCTACTGTGTAATCAGCCACCCGGCAGCTGCCCTGCTTAAGCCTTATCAGTGAACGAACTGCTTCATGTCCCGGGGACGTGTGCTGGAACACCTGCTGGAGTCCTCTGGTGAAATCCTGGAGAGAGGAACAGATGGAGACATGGCGACTCCATTCCATTGTTGCCCACGCTGCAGCCCTACCAGTCAGGTGAGTTATTACGAATGTTATCTTCACGCTTTTGGAAGGAAACATTGCTGGCATAAGTTCAATATGTAACTCACACTGGGTGATAAAAGGTTTCATGTCTCCTGTCTCACCGGAGAAGCGTTCCGGAAGAGAAAGCTGATTACAAAACATTGGTTCTGAGACAGAAGCTGGTGAGGCTGCTGACGACCCCAGAATTTGAGTGCTAGTGTTGCAGGTAGTCATCTTTAAGCTGGCCTGATGATCGAATTTAGACAGTAGTTGCTCCATTTGTGTGCTCTCAGAAGACATGAAGGATTCTTGGCGTTTAGCATGTTCACTGAATCCTGTTCTCAGAGCAGTGAGCTGGTCTTCCTGCAACGTGAGCTACCGGCTGTGATGGTGTACCACCTGCTGAAAAGGTCAGAGTCGGCTGTGTCCATAGTTGGTGAGATTGATTTATCAAGCGTGGTGGACAGAAATGGCTGGACACAACTGCAAGACTCGAAAACACAGCTCTGTAGAGTAAAACGGTTTAATGAAGGACACAGCTTGGGTTGGTACATGGTATGCACATACCAAATCCTGACAGAGACCAAGAGAAAGGCAGAGCAAAAAGGGTAACAAGAGAAAACAAGTAAGAGAGGAGGACAAACAAGAGAGCGGACAGCTTTGTTCTGGAACTTTTAAAGTGGACTGTATGTTACTAAGCTCTGCCCATTTGGTCTGTGATTTCACTCATGCAGAGTGTCAGAGCAGTTCACATATTTAAAGACATTAAATATATTGACATACATTTTGTTCTTTGGATCTTTTACTACACAAATATGATTTGTTTCTAAACTTTATAAAACAAGCCATTGATTAAAGGAAAGCATTTCACCATGGAAAACATTAATAAGTAAAGGATCATATTTAACATACACCAAGTTATAAATGAAAACATGTCAGGTTAAACTGGGAAATGTTCAATGTGTTTTGAGTACTTATAAACACAAGAAAAACATTGTAACTTTCATACTAGGATAAAATAATGTTATTTATAACAACACAGATGTCCCCATTTTCACTCTCAAGTGAAGGGAGAGACATCCTGGCTGCGCTGGAAAGTCTCTTTCATTGACATGTGGCAGTTAAAATGTCCGATAACTTACACTGACTGGAATTTCACAGATAATTAGTTTCAGGAACACCTTTGAAGAAAAACTGAATTATTGGCTGGAAAAGTGGCTGACTGGAGTGTTTCAGGAGACATCCCCAGTTGGAACCAGGTTGTTAGGTCAAAAATGTACCAACAGTAACAACAGTTTGAGATATCAGCAATTTTGGGAAAGAGAATTAACGTACTTGATTGGATTAATTCTGAATGAGGGTATCTTCGCTACACCTTAGAGTACCTCACTCATTATCTCTCATGACCTTGTCACACTCTGATGAAAAGCCCATTGTTTTCCAAAAGAGAGTGAAAAGTTGCTTATCGTCGACCAGCAGCGAGGTCCTCCAGGATCGAAGGTTTGTCGTGGTCCCAGAAAAAATTTCAACGTGTTTTAAATTGTCTTTGTTCATGCTAAAATGAGGGCAAGAGTTGAAGTCCGTTACCACTATGTCACCTCCACTAGTACACAGTTACTGCTCTGTTGCCCTCTGACAGCCTTCACTGTCAGACTTGACTGGATGCACCACCTCCTCTGGATCGAGCATGAAGAAATGTGTAGAAATATGAAGAAATGTGAAGGAATGTGTAGAACCAGTGTCTATGACACACCAATAGAAAGTAACACAATTTCAGAGTTACATTGAGTTTTTATAGGCAATGTCTCATCACGTCTCAAAACACTGAATCTATGATAAGCTCTGCCAAGTTACCCTACTGCTCGGTGGAGTGTGCTACAAATGCGCCCACCCTCTGATGGCACAAGTTAAACTACGTCTAATGTAAGTGGATCATCACCAAACATCAAGCTCTGCCAGTACAATGTTACCGTCTGCAGGGCTCTGTTAACCTGAGTTGGAGAGAAGAAATTTGGAACCCTGGAGCATAATGCCATTCCACACATACACACCACATTATCACTGTGCCCTTTCGATCCTTTTCAATGTGGCATTTTCATTTGTTCTGCAAGTTTACTTGTGTCCACATGGAGGTTCAGAAATAGAGTCTAGTAAGAAAATCACCTCTCCTGCTAACTCTGTAAATCTCAGTTTAAACACACACTCAAATATGCTCCAATTGAGCATATGCATGTTTGTGCACATGCTTTGAAGGGAACCTCAGATTCTGTATGAAGTTGGGGAAGATTTTTTTCTTTTTTGGCTGTATTTCAGCAGCATAGACAGCAACTGGTGTATTTCATTCTCAAAGCACAGCTGCCAGTAGATGAAGTCAGTACTTCATCCTTATTTAGTTCTTTATTCATGCAGATTAATCTACATCCTTTCTGTGTATTTTTTGAACATGTCTTAGGCCCCCTTTACACATAGTATGGATATGGTCAAATTGTGCTTGAAGCAGGAATCGCATGCAATACGTGTAAAATTGGAGCTGCCTCCAATGCCTTGTACACCTGTTGCTACAACTATTTGTTCACACCAGCTGCTGAAAACAGCATGTGCCCTGTGAAGTGCCCATTCGATTCCTCTCACTTCAGGTGTCGGCCAAATTCCAGGTGACACATGGCACTTAGAAAATGTGTGGCTGTTCGCTCTTTTAGCATGAAAACAGTCAGCAGACAATCACTTTTGAGCTGGCAGTGAAATTTGTCTAAGTCCCCCCATGATTGTGAAGTTGCCAAGTACACATGTGGCATACCAGAATGCCGGCTCCCCCGACAAGACGTGCGTGTGTTTCGCACCCCCCCCCCAACACATGGCATGTGTGTGGTCCCCGCCGCAGGCATGCACCTCTCATCTGGTCACAGGGGACATGGTGGGTCCTGGACATCTCTGGTCCTGGGCGTCATAGCTGCAGAACATGTACCATGTTTTGATGGACACACGCATGTGTGCTTGCTGTCCTCATCTGGAAATACATAATAACATACATCACTTTTGCGACAGGCTCAAGAGCGCGCACAGCACGCACATTGACAGGCTGTCCCAGCTGAAACAGTTCAGTTCTGTCTGACAGGACACGCATGTCGGGCCGGACACTTGCGTGGGCCCGATCAACATGTTTGTCTTGTGAGCAGTGTGCTGCAGGACTATATGACAAACCAACAGTGCGACAAATACGCCACTTTCAGTCATGTATCAGCAGAAATATGCCATAACAAATGCCGTTTGTTCAGTTATAATGGCGCGTTTTTATGTTTATCTTTTTGCTCCTGTTATAAGACAGTGATTGTAGGGCAGTGGTAAAGTTTCTGTCTGGTAATTAGAGCTTTTGTAAATTGCAGATTTGAATCCCGTTGGCTTAATGTTTTCTTAGTTCGCTCATATGAGCTGTTCAGCCGTGATTCATCCTGATTTGTACTTATTCGTACTATGTGTGAAGGGGCCCTAAAGACTGACCACATCCTCCACATCCATGGAGAACACACCACACTATTAACTATTTCTACTGCACTCATACATTGTGCACATTCTTATTGTTTCTTCACAGTTTTTGTTGGACATTGTGGAAAGGTGGCCAGTGATGGGAGTTTAAATGAAGTCTATGACATATTTGGTGACTTGGAGAGGTTTATGGATCCCATCCCCTGACTTGTCCAAGAAAATTTGCTGTATTAACAATAATCCTTATATTTAGTTTGTAAAATTAGTTCTGTGTTCTGAAAGCAGAGGGACTCTGTGCACGAATGGCCTTCACTCATAAATGGTAAATGCACATTTATATGCAGGTGTGCTCCAAAGCTTACATACCCAGTCAGATTTTTTTTATTTACAAATTTTATTTACACATATTTCAAAGAAAGACATTAAATTTACATTTCAGAAAGTATGCATTTGAGGAAGCTTTCTTGAAATTTATAAAAAAGATCTCCCAAGAAGCTACCTTAGCTTATAAAAGGAGTCCTAAGCACAAGATATATTACAATACAACAGTTAAAAAAAAAAAAAGATTATTTGGCTGTTTTTCAGAGAATATGAATAATAACACAAAAAACATTTTTCACTTATGGTTAGTGGTTTGATAAAGGCATTTATTCTCAAACAACTGTGTTTACTCTTTTTAAATCATAATGACAACAGAAACTACTCGAATGACCCCGATCAAAAGTTTACATACTTCTGTTTTTAATACCATGTATTGCCACCTTTAATGTCAATGACAGCTTGAGCTTTGCATTTTGTATCACCAGTCATACAGCTTCAGGATGAAGTGGTATAAAGGAGGATTTTATAGAAAACCTGAACGTTTAGCTGCCAGAAGGTACATACATCTGAGATGCATGCCTAGATTTGATATGCAGGGGTATGCACCCCATAATGACAACATGAAAACACTTTTTTTTTTTTTTGGAAATTTTGGCAAATGTATTAAATACGTAAAAAACTAAGAAATGGCATGTTCATGAGTACTCACAGCCTTTGCTCAATACTTTTTTGATGCACCTTTGGCAGCAATAACAGCCTCATGTCTTCTTGAATTTGATGCCACAAGCTTGGAGCACCAATCTTTGGGCAGTTTTGCCCATTCCGCTTTGCAGCACCTATCAACCTCCAGCAGGTTTGATCGGCCATTTTCAGATATCCCCAGAAATGTTCAATCAAATTCACATCTGGGCTCTAGCTGGGCCACTCAAGGACATTCACAGAGCATTCATGATATGCACACTCTTAAGGCTATGAAATTGGGCTATTAGTAAAAAAAAGTAGAAAAGGGGGTGTTCACAATAATAGTAGCATCTGCTGTTGACGCTACAAACTCAAAACTATTATGTTCAAACTGCTCTTTTAGCAATCCTGTGAATCACTAAACTAGTATTTAGTTGTATAACCACAGTTTTTCATGATTTCTTCACATCTGCGAGGCATTAATTTTGTTGGTTTGGAACCAAGATTTTGCTCGTTTACTAGAGTGCTTGGGGTCATTGTCTTGTTGAAACACCCATTTCAAGGGCATGTCCTCTTCAGCATAAGGCAACATGACCTCTTCAAGTATTTTGACATATCCAAACTGATCGATGATACCTGGTATGCGGGGGATTCTTGCAAATAAATTAGCGTCACACAGGCGTCTTCTAACTGTCACAGCACTTACAGGTAACTCCAGACTGTCTTTGATCATCCTGGAGCTGATCAATGGGTGAGCCTTTGCCATTCCGGTTATTCTTCTATCCATTTTGATGGTTGTTTTCCATTTTATTCCAATCGTCTCTGGTTTTTTGTCCATTTTAAAGCATTGGAGATCATTGTAGATGAACAGTTTATAATTTTTTGCACCTGTGTATAAGTTGTCCCCTCTCCAATCAACTTTTTAATCAAACTACGCTGTTCTTCTGAACAATGTCTTCAACGTCCCATTTTCCTCAGCCTTTCAAAGAGAAAAGCATGTGCAACAGGTGCTGGCTTCATCCTTAAATAGGGGACACCTGATTCACACCTGTTTGTTCCACAAAATTGACGAACTCACTGACTGAATGCCACACTACTTAATAGCAGTGTGGCATTCATTGTGAACACCCCCTTTTCTACTTTTTTTTACTAATAGCCCAATTTCATAGCCTTAAGAGTGTGCATATCATGAATCCTTGGTCTTGTTGGATTTGTGAGAATCAATCAATCAATTTTTTTATATAGCGCCAAATCACAACAAACAGTTGCCCCAAGGCGCTTTATATTGTAAGGCAAGGCCATACAATAATTATGTAAAACCCCAACGGTCAAAACGACCCCCTGTGAGCAAGCACTTGGCTACAGTGGGAAGGAAAAACTCTTTAGCAAAAAGGAAAGTTTTAAGCCTAATCTTAAAAGTAGAGAGGGTGTCTGTCTCCCTGATCTGAATTGGGAGCTGGTTCCACAGGAGAGGAGCCTGAAAGCTGAAGGCTCTGCCTCCCATTCTACTCTTACAAACCCTAGGAACTACAAGTAAGCCTGCAGTCTGAGAGCGAAGCGCTCTATTGGGGTGATATGGTACTACGAGGTCCCTAATATAAGATGGGACCTGATTATTCAAAACCTTATAAGTAAGAAGAAGAATTTTAAATTCTATTCTAGAATTAACAGGAAGCCAATGAAGAGAGGCCAATATGGGTGAGATATGCTCTCTCCTTCTAGTCCCCGTCAGTACTCTAGCTGCAGCATTTTGAATTAACTGAAGGCTTTTTAGGGAACTTTTAGGACAACCTGATAATAATGAATTACAATAGTCCAGCCTAGAGGAAATAAATGCATGAATTAGTTTTTCAGCATCACTCTGAGACAAGACCTTTCTGATTTTAGAGATATTGTGTAAATGCAAAAAAAGCAGTCCTACATATTTGTTTAATATGCGCTTTGAATGACATATCCTGATCAAAAATGACTCCAAGATTTCTCACAGTATTACTAGAGGTCAGGGTAATGCCATCCAGAGTAAGGATCTGGTTAGACACCATGTTTCTAAGATTTGTGGGGCCAAGTACAATAACTTCAGTTTTATCTGAGTTTAAAAGCAGGAACTTAGAGGTCATCCATGTCTTTATGTCTGTAAGACAATCCTGCAGTTTAGCTAATTGGTGTGTGTCCTCTGGCTTCATGGATAGATAAAGCTGGGTATCATCTGCGTAACAATGAAAATTTAAGCAATACCGTCTAATAATACTGCCTAAGGGAAGCATGTATAAAGTGAATAAAATTGGTCCTAGCACAGAACCTTGTGGAACTCCATAATTAACTTTAGTCTGTGAAGAAGATTCCCCATTTACATGAACAAATTGTAATCTATTAGACAAATATGATTCAAACCACCGCCACGCAGTGCCTTTAATACCTATGGCATGCTCTAATCTCTGTAATAAAATTTTATGGTCAACAGTATCAAAAGCAGCACTGAGGTCTAACAGAACAAGCACAGAGATGAGTCCACTGTCCGAGGCCATAAGAAGATCATTTGTAACCTTCACTAATGCTGTTTCTGTACTATGATGAATTCTAAAACCTGACTGAAACTCTTCAAATAGACCATTCCTCTGCAGATGATCAGTTAGCTGTTTTACAACCACCCTTTCAAGAATTTTTGAGAGAAAAGGAAGGTTGGAGATTGGCCTATAATTAGCTAAGATAGCTGGGTCAAGTGATGGCTTTTTAAGTAATGGTTTAATTACTGCCACCTTAAAAGCCTGTGGTACATAGCCAACTAACAAAGATAGATTGATCATATTTAAGATCGAAGCATTAAATAATGGTAGGGCTTCCTTGAGCAGCCTGGTAGGAATGGGGTCTAATAAACATGTTGATGGTTTGGATGAAGTAACTAATGAAAATAACTCAGACAGAACAATCGGAGAGAAAGAGTCTAACCAAATACCAGCATCACTGAAAGCAGCCAAAGATAACGATACGTCTTTGGGATGGTTATGAGTAAGCTAGCTTTACGGAGGGCTTTTTTATAGAGCAACAGACTCTTTTTCCAGGCTAAGTGAAGATCTTCTAAATTAGTGAGACGCCATTTCCTCTCCAACTTACGGGTTATCTGCTTTAAGCTACGAGTTTGTGAGTTATACCACGGAGTCAGGCACTTCTGATTTAAAGCTCTCTTTTTTAGAGGAGCTACAGCATCCAAAGTTGTCTTCAATGAGGATGTAAAACTATTGACGAGATACTCTATCTCACTTACAGAGTTTAGGTAGCTACTCTGCACTGTGTTGGTATATGGCATTAGAGAACATAAAGAAGGAATCATATCCTTAAACCTAGTTACAGCGCTTTCTGAAAGACTTCTAGTGTAATGAAACTTATTCCCCACTGCTGGGTAGTCCATCAGAGTAAATGTAAATGTTATTAAGAAATGATCAGACAGAAGGGAGTTTTCAGGGAATACTGTTAAGTCTTCTATTTCCATACCATAAGTCAGAACAAGATCTAAGATATGATTAAAGTGGTGGGTGGACTCATTTACTTTTTGAGCAAAGCCAATAGAGTCTAATAATAGATTAAATGCAGTGTTGAGGCTGTCATTCTCAGCATCTGTGTGGATGTTAAAATCGCCCACTATAATTATCTTATCTGAGCTAAGCACTAAGTCAGACAAAAGGTCTGAAAATTCACAGAGAAACTCACAGTAACGACCAGGTGGACGATAGATAATAACAAATAAAACTGGTTTTTGGGACTTCCAATTTGGATGGACAAGACTAAGAGTCAAGCTTTCAAATGAATTAAAGCTCTGTCTGGGTTTTTGATTAATTAATAAGCTGGAATGGAAGATTGCTGCTAATCCTCCGCCCCGGCCTGTGCTACGAGCATTCTGACAGTTAGTGTGACTCGGGGGTGTTGACTCATTTAAACTAACATATTCATCCTGCTGTAACCAGGTTTCTGTAAGGCAGAATAAATCAATATGCTGATCAATTATTATATCATTTACCAACAGGGACTTAGAAGAGAGAGACCTAATGTTTAATAGACCACATTTAACTGTTTTAGTCTGTGGTGCAGTTGAAGGTGCTATATTATTTTTTCTTTTTGAATTTTTATGCTTAAATAGATTTTTGCTGGTTATTGGTAGTCTGGGAGCAGGCACCGTCTCTACGGGGATGGGGTAATGAGGGGATGGCAGGGGGAGAGAAGCTGCAGAGAGGTGTGTAAGACTACAACTCTGCTTCCTGGTCCCAACCCTGGATAGTCACGGTTTGGAGGATTTAAGAAAATTGGCCAGATTTCTAGAAATGAGAGCTGCTCCATCCAAAGTGGGATGGATGCCGTCTCTCCTAACAAGACCAGGTTTTCCCCAGAAGCTTTGCCAATTATCTATGAAGCCCACCTCATTTTTTGGACACCACTCAGACAGCCAGCAATTCAAGGAGAACATGCGGCTCAACATGTCACTCCCGGTCTGATTGGGGAGGGGCCCAGAGAAAACTACAGAGTCCGACATTGTTTTTGAAAAGTTACACACTGATTTAATGTTAATTTTAGTGACCTCCGATTGGCGTAACCGGGTGTCATTACTGCCGACGTGAATTACAATCTTACCAAATTTACGCTTAGCCTTAGCCAGCAGTTTCAAATTTCCTTCAATGTCGCCTGCTCTGGCCCCCGGAAGACAATTGACTATGGTTGCTGGTGTCGCTAACTTCACATTTTGCAAAACAGTCGCCAATAACCAGAGTTTGATCCTCGGCGGGTGTGTCGTCGAGTGGGGAAAAACGGTTAGAGATGTGAACGGGTTGGCGGTGTACACAGGGCTTCTGTTTAGGGCTACGCTTCCTCACAGTCACCCAGTCAGCCTGCTTTCCCGGCTGCTCGGGATCTGCCAGTACTGAATCTACTGGTACCTTGTTTCCCATGTAACAATAAGAAATATACTCAAAACCTGGATTAATCTTTTTAGTCACATAGCACTACTATTATTCTGAACACTACTGTATGTGTGTGTGTGTGTGTGTGTGTGTGTGTGTGTGTGTGTGTGTGTGTGTGTGTGTGTGTGTGTGTGTGTGTGTGTGAGAGAGAGAATGTAATTACATAACACATCTGGTTCTTTTTTCCATTCAAAGTAAAGAACAGATAAACTGTTTTAGACTATTTATTCGTAGATCATTTAGCAGGGGTCTAAGAATCGGTTGGTTTTGCTGGTCAAAACGCATATCCCATCTGCACATATCCACAAACTGTAACAACATTTGTTCTTATGCCTCTTTCTTCAGGATTACGTTACTTCCCAATGGGACCTTAAAGATTGCCAATGTAACCAGACAGGATGCAGCCATCTACACTTGCATTGCTAAGAACCAGTTTGGAACAGCGAGCACAACTGGCAGGTTGCTTGTCACTGGTGAGCTCACACAACATTAATTGCTACTGACAATACAGATTACCATACATTTAATTTTAGTCTCTTGACAACGTAAAAATTTAGAAACCTGCAGGACTTCTGGCTGCCTGTACATGGAGAGGACATGTTTTACAGTACTTTACACCCGTTCCAAAATTTTCCCAAGTCTGACTCTCTACACTGTATTCTGCGGGGGGGGGGGACTCTGAAAAGATCCCACCAAAGAAGTGGGTGAGGTTTGGAATAAGCTAGGCAATGTGACACCAACAGAAATAGATGAGGCTAATAATGACTGCTAAATCTCCATCCCTAGTCACCAACAAGGATGTCCCGGCAGATAATTCTTTGAAACTACCCTTGTATAAATGGTTTATTTAACTCAAGTTGTCTGATGTAAATATGAAAACTGCATTTCTACTGTTAACAATCTAGTGACCACAACTGAAGAAGCCAGTGATTCACCTAAGAAATGTATTGAAGAGCTAGAGATGAAACAATTTTGTTCAATAGAAGAGTTTAAGTAGCACACATCCAAATCTGGTGATCTCAAAACACACTCCCTTCTGTCATGAGAGGAGGATGGTGGAAGATATCAAGACAGAGATAAAGATGGTCTGCTGTAAAATAATACGGTGGATGAAGGCAGAAACTGGAAATGGCACAAAACAATCCGGAAATGGCACAAAAAAATCACAATCCGGAAATTGCACAAAAAAAATCTGCCCATAGGAGAAAAAGCCACAAACTTGACAACATTGTTGTAAAGAGCAGTAAAAAGCCACAGACTGATGGTAGGCGAAGCCACAAACGGAAATGGCACAAAAACTCTACCCATGGTAGACAAAGCCACAAAGTGGACAACACTGTCGTAAAAAGCCACAAACCGATGGTAGGTTCGAGCTCCCCAGAAGTTGAAAGGAAAAAAACAAGTATTTAAAAGGCGGGGTTTCTGGGGATGCTAAAAAGTTTTTGCCATGCTCATGCTCCACCAAAGCATTTACTCAAAAAAAGTCTGAAGGACCGAAATGACATGGTGAGATGCATGGTGAGAAAGAGTTTTGCTCGTCATGTCTGAGACATGCATATTACTCTTTACTGAGAGAACCCACGGATGGTGCACAGGTCAGTCCACAGAAGACAATCAATGACTACATTTACATGCAGCCAATAACCCTTTCATAACCCTTTCATAACCAGAATATTAGCAATAACCCGGTTGCGCACGGGCATGTAAACACCCGCAAAAAACAGAATATGCTCATATTCCAGTTTTTAAAAACCCGAATATGACCCCTGGGTTACTCCTTTTCTAACCTGAATATCAGGTCATATAAACATGCATCGGAATATCTCCATAGAAAGGAACATTATTTTGTGTTCTGTGCATGTCCTATCCGCAAGGAATCTTGGTCTTTTGAGTATGGCAACGACTTGTATGCGGCGCTCACAACCCACCGGACACCACAGAAGCAGAGGTAAACAAGCATGGGGAAATCCAGACTTGGCAGCACAGCAACACACTTTTGGAGTGAGGAGGAAACCGAGTACTTCATTAGTATCTTGAAAGACATGAATATAATGTCTTTTATTGACGGTAGAAAGTACCGAGATAGCGACATTTACAAGAAGGTGGCCGAAAAGTTACGCAAAGCGGATTTGCACAAATGCCAGACCAAATCAAGCACCGGTGGAAGACGTGCGTCGCTGTTTAGATGGGGATATTCCAAATGATACCAATGACCATGTATACAGGAGTAACTCTGTCTGCTTAAGCATGTAAACGGGTTATTCCTAATGATTCAGAAACCGAAATATTGACCTTATCCCGAATATTAACGGCATGTAAACGTAGCCAATATTCTCCTACAATAGTGTCCAAAAAATTGCAGGCAATCTCAAAATCTCAAAAAACACACTTGGGGGACACAAGCACAAGGAAGTACTAGAAACTGTGGTGAGAAAAAGGAAAAAAGCTCAACACTGAGGCGAGGCGTGAGAGGAACATGGGTTTAAATACACTGAGAGGTAATCACACAAAATGGAGACAGGTGAGGGAAATCACTCATGAAAAACAGCTGTGGAGAGACACAGGAAGAAAGCTACAGAAATTCACTAAGAACAGGTGATCATGCACAAGAAGGACAGTGGCAACACAGAGAACCAAATCCAGGAATGGTCTCAAAAGAGAGACAGAGGACAAGCACAGACACAGACATGAAATGTCACACCCTCAACAAAATGTGGGGATCATAGAGAAAGGAGAGAGCAAATATGTGGGGAATGTGGATAGATAATATCAATAAATGCAAAAAAGCTATAAGCCCTACTTCATTCCGGTTCATACTGAAAATATATTGCATATATGATGTTACACTGAATTATTTGAGGAGAATGTGAGTGGTATACATTTTGCAAACTAGCAGTTAAACTAGGAAGAAAACATTTAAAGGTCATTAAGAATGCAATAACGTGAAGAGTGGATGTAATCCTCACATTAAATCTGTTGTGTGGAGCCACCTGATTTATTTTTCTCATTAGCTTCTGTTCTTCTCAAACACTGACAGCTGAACCATTTAATGTCACAGATTTTAATTACTGTGACCTTTCCTCAACATACTCTCAGGCCTCCAATCATCCCGAGTCACCACTGGGAATTAACTCCTATCTGAGTAATCCTTTTCAAACATTTTGTTCCAGAATGATCCTGGACGAGAATTGCAAACCTGAGATGTTATGAAATGATTCTGATAGACAGACTGAATTGTAGTGCTTATTAAAATGAAGAAAAACACTCAGAGCTATAGCAGCATGTATTTGTGTATTTCTCTGAGATTCTGGGGTTGTGGGCAGCACTGTTAAAGGTTCCTGTGAACAGTCATTAATATGTGTACCCTGTTGTCTGTTTTCTGGGCAGAACCCACCAAAATCACCATGAGGCCAACTAACATTGAGATTATTGTTGGCGAGAGCATTGTGTTACCCTGCCAGATTAACTCTGATCCAAATCTGGACGTCTCTTTCTCGTGGGCATTCAACGGCCAGCTTATCGACTTCCAGCATGAAGGCGATCATTTTGAGAGAGTGGGAGGGGTGAGTCATCTTTGACATTAAAACCTACTACTTTCTTGTTATTCTATGATGAACTGGAAGGTAATGTGTGATGCCTGAGGGCATGTTCCTTTACACCACTGAGGGATTCCTAGACAATTATAACACCCAACAGGAGGCATTTATGTGAAGACCTGTGAATTGAATTTCAAAAAGATGGACTTATGGTATTAGTTAAAAACTCAGAAGCATTTTTCTATGCATGCCCTGCCCAAACCTCAGAGAACAGTGTTATCAGGGTACTAATCAGGACACTTACCTTTTGAATGGGCTGTGGGAACTGCAATAGTTTTAAATTGTATTGGTAAAATGGTATTCTAGTCATACAGAGGGTTCTCATTAATAACTTTACACTATTCATCCTTTCAACTTCTTATTTCCTTAGCTCAAGGGAGAACATTTTCTTATCATCTCCCTGTCATAATTGAATTTGCATACCTATTTATGAATCTTAAGCCCTGAAATAATTAAGTAATGATCTGGCTGACGTTCACCAAAGGCAGATCCGGCACAAGCAAATGTTCATTTGAAGTCCTTATGCCTAGAAATAAAGATAAATGGCAAAGCTTTCTTGAATATTTGTTCCTTTTGATGAGGGGTAAAATTAATTATATTTATCATGCCATTTGACTTCCAAAATCAGTAATGTGAAGCATTTAACTGGGCACTCCTCTTCATGTCAGGGACATGCCAAATTTGCATTTTCACAAAGGACAATAACATTTTAATTTCATCATTGAAATGTGTGTAGACACATTATCTTGCAGTCCCAAAAAGTTGTGATGATATGAAAAATGGCAAAAAGCAGCATTTTTTTTTAACTTACTTTGACTTTTATTTAATTGCTGACATATGAACCTAAGATAATTCATGTTTTGTGTGATCAAGTTAATTTCATTTCTTTAAGTAAACCATTCCTGCATTTAAAGCCTACAACACATAAAAAAAAATGTTGGGATTGGGTCATTTAAGTCTCGTCTGATAACAGATTGATTGATGTAATTAGCGGGTAAAATGAGTACTGAACACATAATCATTTTCTCAGGAAATATATTTTGAAAGATGCTACTGGCATGAAGTTATGTTAGTGACAACCCACAAGTAATCCACACATAAAAAAAAATCTAACCATAGATGCCCATAAACTAAATTATGTGTAATAATGTGAAATGACACAGGGAAAAAGTATTGAACACCTGTTGAAAGGGATTTGGAAAAAGTCATGGAAAGCCAAAATGCAAGCTGAAATCTATCAGTAATTAGAAAGTAGTCCTGCCCCTTGTCAGTACAAATTAGTATCAGCTGGTTTCGTCCCAACTAATGACCTATAAAAAGATGTCTCATTACCAAGGTGTCACACAAAAACCATCTTATGATGGGTGAAAGCAAAGAGCTCTCTCAAGATCATTGCAACCTTATTGGTGCAAAACATACTGATGGCACTGGTTATACAAGGATTATTAAACTTCTCAAAGTGCCAGTGGGCACTGCTTGGGCCATAATCTGGAAGTGGAAAGAACATCATAAACGAGCCACGACCAAATGCTCCTTGCATATTTCTGACAAAGAACTGAAAAGAATTATCAGAAGAGCTGTCCATGAGCCAAGGACCACATGTGGAGAGCTCCAGAAAGACCTTGAATTAGCAGGTACAATTGTTTCAAAGAAGACGAGGGTCCTATTAAAAAACTGAGTGGGACTGTTGGTGAGCAGCTGGAGATTGCTAACTAGCAACCAAACATGCAAATGAGCCACAATGTTGCAGTTGGTATCTCACTGAAGAGACCATTCACAGCTGAAACAATGACACATTTACAAAGTGTTCCTATTATTATCCATGTGAATAGACTGTAAATTTCCCAGAGTGTACAAACTAAGGACAAGAATAAATAAAATAAATAATAAAATAATAATGAATAACAGTGGTGGGCACACTTCCGATAATCCGGTAACAGATAATTATCGAATATATTGTTTTCATTATCGGATTATCTTTTTAGATAACTTTAAAAACCATTATCAGACTAATTATCTTCCGATGAATTGTCCTCCGATAACTTTTAGACCGATAACGCAGTAAACCCAGCTGAACAACAGCAAACATTTTTAAAATTTAAAATCGGTTGAGACCTACCTGTTAAAAGTTTCCTAACAGATGTATCTACCCTACGATTGGATTTTGGAAAACCACGTGACAGTGAACCAATTCTGATTGGACACTCACATTGTGCACGTCATCACACAGCTTCTATGAGGAGTACAAAGATGGTGGGCTACTGGCTCAAAAGTCAGCGGAGGTAACTTTCTGCAAAGAAAAATAAGTTTCTATCTCATATCATTAAAAAGTTATTTATAATTTATTAAAACTAAACCAGAGGGTTAATGTTCAAACTGATAAACTTTATAGTTTTTGTGCAAATATTTGCTCATTTTGAAATGGATGAAATGGATGCCTACAACACGTTTCAAAAAAGCTGGGACAGTGGTATGTTTTCCACTGTGTTACATCACCTTTCCTTCTAACAACACTCAATAAGCATTTGGGAACTGAGGACACTAATTGTCGAAGCTTTGTAGGTGGAATTCTTTCCCATTCTCGCTTGATGTACGACTTCGGTTGTTCGACAATTCAGGGTCTATGTTGTCATATTTTGCACTTCATAATGCGCTACACATTTTCATTGGGTGGCAGGTCTGGACTACAGGCAGGCCAGTCTTGTACCCACACTCTTTTACTATGAAGCAACACTGTTGTAATACGTGCAGAATGTGACTGGCATTGTCTTGCTGAAATAAGCATGGACGTCCCTGAAAAAGACGTTGCTTGGATGGCAGAATGTGTTGCTCCAAAAATGGATGTACCTTCAGCATTGATGGTGTCATCACAGATGTGTAATTTGCCCATGCTATGGGCACTAACACACCCCCATACCATCACAGATGCTGGCTTTTGAACTTTGCACTGGTAACAATATGGATGGTCATGTTCCTCTTTTGTCTGGAGGACACGATGTCCATAATTTCCAAAACAATTTGAAATGTGGACTCATCAGACCACAGCACAGTTTTCCACTTTGCGTCTGTCCATTTCAAATAAGCTCGGGCCCAGAGAAGGCTGTGGCGTTTCTGGATGTTGTTGATGTATGGCTTTCATTTTGCATGGTAGAGTTTTAACTTGCACTTGTGGATGTAGTGATGAACTGTGTTAACTGACAATGGTTTTCTGAAGTGTTACTGAGCCCATGCGGTAATATCCTTTACACAATAATGTTGGTTTTTAATGCAGTGGTGCCTGAGGGATCGAAGGTCATGGGCATTCAATGTTGGTTTTCAGCCTTGCTGCTTAAGTGTAGAAAGTTCTCCAGATTCTCTGAATCTTCTGATTATATTATGGACTATAGATGATGGAATCCCTAAATTCCTTACAAATGAACATTGAGAAACATTGTTCTTAAACTCTTGGATTATTTTCTCACGCAGTTGTTCACAAAGTGGTGATCCTCACCCCATCTTTGCTTGTGAATGGCTGAGCCTTTTGGGGATGCTCCTTTTATCATGACACTCACAATTAGTGTCCTCAGTTCCCAAAGACCCCTTGAGTGTTGTTAGAAGGAAAGGTGATGTACAGTGAGGAAAATAAGTATTTGAACACCCTGTGATTTTGCAAGTTCTCTCAATTAGAAATCATGGAGGGGTCTGAAATTCTCATCTTAGGTGCATGTCCACTGTGAGAGACATAATCTAAAAAAAAATCCGGAAATCACAATGTATGATTTTTTGGATCCTGGCCCAGAGATAGCAGGCACTCATCACCAATGTGCAGCCAGGCCCCTCAGAGGGATCAGCCAGCCTGGACGTTGACTCGGTGGCGGTGGGGGTGTCTCTGACTGGTTAGCCTGGGTGGGTGCGGGTCCAGCGGTGACAGGCAGACCTGCCTTGGCCTGGATCTTGGCTTTCATCTGCAGGGAGCACATACAGATGTGGTGTGAGCATACGTGGGTGGGTTTTGGCATGTCATCATCATCCTACATAGTTAGGTTACATTATCAATATACACTCAATAAAAATATAAACGCAACACTTTTGGTTTTGCTCCCATTTTGTATGAGATGAACTCAAAGATCTAAAACATTTTCAACATATACAATATCACCATTTCCCTCAAATATTGTTCACAAACCAGTCTAAATCTGTGTTAGTGAGCACTTCTCCTTTGCTGAGATAATCCATCCCACCTCACAGGTGTGCCATATCAAGATGCTGATTAGACACCATGATTAGTGCACAGGTGTGCCTTAGACTGCCCACAATAAAAGGCCACTCTGAAAGGTGCAGTTTTGTTTTATGGGGGGGGGGGGGGATACCAGTCAGTATCTGGTGTGACCACCATTTGCCTCATGCAGTACAACACATCTTCGCATAGAGTTGATCAGGTTGTCAATTGTGGCCTGTGGAATGTTGGTCCACTCCTCTTCAATGGCTGTGCGAAGTTGCTGGATATTGGCCAGAACTGGTACACGCTGTCGTATACGCCGGTCCAGAGCATCCCAAACATGCTCAATGGGTGACATGTCCGGTGAGTATGCCGGCCATGCAAGAACTGGGACATTTTCAGCTTCCAAGAATTGTGTACAGATCCTTGCAACATGGGGCTGTGCATTATCCTGCTGCAACATGAGGTGATGTTCTTGGATGGCACAACAATGGGCCTCAGGATCTCGTCACGGTATTTCTGTGCATTCAAAATGCTATCAATAAAATGCACCTGTGTTCTTCGTCCATAACAGACGCCTGCCCATACCATAACCCCACCGCCACCATGGGCCACTCGATCCACAACATTGACATCAGAAAACCGCTCACCCACACGACGCCACACACGCTGTCTGCCATCTGCCCTGAACAGTGTGAACCAGGATTCATCTGTAAAGAGAACACCTCTCCAACGTGCCATACGCCAGCGAATGTGAGCATTTGCCCACTCATGTCGGTTACGAGGACGAATTGGAGTCAGGTCGAGACCCCGATGAGGACGACGAGCATGCAGATGAGCTTCCCTGAGATGGTTTCTGACAGTTTGTGCAGAAATTCTTTGGTTATGCAAACTGATTGTTTCAGCAGCTGTCCGAGTGGCTGGTCTCAGACGATCTTGGAGGTGAACATGCTGGATGTGGAGGTCCTGGGTGGTGTGGTTACACGTGGTCTGCGGTTGTGAGGCTGGTTGGATGTACTGCCAAATTCTCTGAAACGCCTTTGGAGACGGCTTATGGTAGAGAAATGAACATTCAATACACGAGCAACAGCTCTGGTTGACATTCCTGCTGTCAGCATGCCAATTGCACGCTCCCTCAAATCTTGCGACATCTGTGGCATTGTGCTGTGTGATAAAACTGCACCTTTCAGAGTGGCCTTTTATTGTGGGCAGTCTAAGGCACACCTGTGCACTAATCATGGTGTCTAATCAGCATCTTGATATGGCACACCTG
The DNA here is from genome assembly GCF_902500255.1 of Thalassophryne amazonica. Lineage (NCBI taxonomy): Eukaryota > Metazoa > Chordata > Actinopteri > Batrachoidiformes > Batrachoididae > Thalassophryne > Thalassophryne amazonica. Next base: position 137,513,642 of record NC_047105.1, on the reverse strand, counting down.
TGAGGTGGGATGGATTATCTCAGCAAAGGAGAAGTGCTCACTATCACAGATTTAGACTGGTTTGTGAACAATATTTGAGGAAATGGTGATATTGTGTATGTGGAAAAAGTTTTAGATCTTTGACTCATCTCATACAAATGGGAGCAAAACCAAAAGTGTTGCGTTTATATTTTTGTTGAGTGTATGAAGGGACATTCCGCTTGTCATAGCAATCAGGTACTCTCGCTATTTGTGGCCATGAATTACACAGGAGCCTCACCACATTGGTGATGAGGGGAATACAGACATTACAGACATTGTGAATGTAAAGGTTCAGACGATATATATGCTGTACACACAACATGCCCACTTACACTGATGGTGAGTCTCCTCTTTGTCTGAACAATAAGGTAACACATGAGAAATTTAAACTAGCGCAGGATCCAGCCATCTCTTGCCATCAGCTCCTGCAATCCTGCGCCTGAAGGGGTCTGCATGAGTTTCTCAAACCCCATCCTCATGTTCATGTACCATTTACGGAGTTGCTCTGTGATCTCGCCCATCTCCCGGCCTTGTCTTCCCACAGAGCATCCGTGAGTGCCTTCCTGATGTAGTGTGGGTGCTTTTTGTTCAGGAAGGCACCTCCTCCTCCGGGGCCTAGAGCCAGTCCACCATGTCCTGCCCTGCTCCTCAGGGAACTCGGCTGTGACCATTTCACATTTCCACTTGGAGGGACATGTGCCCTGTTCACAGGAATATGCTTGCTGTTGGTGACTGCAATGTGGTCCAGTGGTGGCGATCAGGAAGGGGTGCAGGCGAGCCTGGTTCCAGCAGTGGCTGTGGTGCTACACCCTGTTGTGGGTCAGTATCAGGCTGCATGGGCAGGAACTGCTGGACACAAATGAATGGCTCAAACAAACAGCTCTGGTCATTAAAGGCTTTACTGGTGAGGATTGCAGAGGTCGGTACACAAGTAGGCAGTCAAGGAAAGCAGCAATACAAAAATCATCAGGCAAAAAGGCATGGTCGTTGCAGCAGGCTGGAGGTCAGGAACACACAAGGAGGCAGACAGGACTATGGAACGCAGGTACAGAACTGGGATGAAGGCAAAAGACACACCACCTGGCAATGAGCTAACACACCCAAAGAGCTTATATAACCCCAGGTGATAATCATCAAGTCAGGAACAGGTGTGCATTGAAAGCACCAGAACAAGGGCGTGGCCAGAGAGAGGGAAACACCCATCACCATGAACCAGGAGACAGACAAGAGCGATAGAGACAGACAAACCCAAGCAGAAAACCCCAGCAAGAGAATAGTCAAACAAAAAACCAATGAACTGAGAAAAATAACAAACAGATCAGAGACAAGAAATAAAAACAGTTAACTAAACAAACTCAAACCCTGGCAGTCAGGAGTAGGCCCAGCTTTGCTTTCCCGGGGAGGGGCGCATCGGCCCCATGCCTGGCAACATGCCTCTTTGCCACCCTCTTCTTCGGAACCATTTGTCTCTCTGTGTATTTGTGTGTATTTGTTTCTCTGTCTCTCCATGTTGGCAGCGATCATGTGTTGATCAATGCAGACACTGATTTATGTGCCAACATCCCACTTTCTTATTCTATCCAGTGTTGCAGTCATTGTGGTCCAACCACAGTTGAGGCACATTCTGGTCTTTCTAGCCTCATTCGTGTTGCATTCAGTGGCCACTTGGGACATTCAACTCACATTTGTGTTTCAATGGGGGGGGGACTTGAGACATTCGGATGGTATCCATGTTGCATTTGACCCCCACTTGCTCTGTTCTGACTCACAACACAAAACAAAGAACAGAGTAAATAACAGTTAAATTACTGCCTCTATTGATGGCAGTAAACTAATAAGGACATATAACAGACCTTGCTGCATCTGCGTTCAGAAAGCAAGTCAGCAATCATAGATGGTATTATTCTACAATATCTGGAATCCCTCGGACTGCTATGCATACAGAGCAAAGAGGCAAACACAGCCATGGCGCACTTGCTCAGCACTGGCTGCCTTAAAAGGAGACAGAAACAGAGGCTGAGAAAGCAGAAGCGTGGTAACCGCAGAGGAGCTAGGGCTAAAGTAAAAGTTAACCCCTACAGTGACCATCAATTCTGCTTCCAATGCATGCTTCTTAAAGACCAAACTGAATTACCTGATAATGCAATTAACGACGAGGAAGGAACAATGAGATGCTGGTGTACAGAGAGGCATTGAGGAGCTGGTATACAGAGAGGAGGTGGAACATCTGGTGGTCTCTTGGATCAGTAACAACCTACACCTGAATGTCGACAAGACAAATTAGGTCATTGTTGATTTCAGGAGGAACCAGCCCACTCACACGCCCCTCTCCATCGGAAGTGTTGCTGAAGAGATCATCTAGAGCATCAAGTTCCTTTAGGTGCACATCTCCAGTGACTTGATCTGGATCCAGCACATCCTCCTTGACCAAGAAAGCCCACAAGCAACTGCACTTTGTCAGACAGCTAAGGACAGCTCATGTTCTCCTTACAACCTCACCACTTTCTACAGGGGCACAGTCCAGAGCATCCTAACAAACTGGATCTCTGTCTGGCATGAGAGCTGCACTGCCATGGACCGTAAGGCCCTGCAGAGAGTGCTAAGAGCAGCTGAGAAGGTCATTGGAACTCCTTTCACTCCCATCAAGGACACTGCCCACAGCTGATATATATACAGTGAGGAAAATAAGTATTTGAACACCCTGCAATTTTGCAAGTTCTCCCACTTAGAAATCATGGAGGGGTCTGAAATTTTCATCTTAGGTGCATGTCCACTGTGAGAGACATAATACAAAAAAAAAAAAAAATCCGGAAATCACAATGTATGATTTTTTTTAATAATTTATTTGCAGGTTACTGCTGCAAATAAATATTTCAACACCTGCCAATCAGCAAAAATTCTGGCCCTCAAAGACCTGTTAGTCCGCCTCTAAAAACTCCACCTCCACTCCACTTATTATTCCAAATTAGAAGCACCTATTTGAGGTCTTTATCTGCATAAAGACACCTGTCCACCCCACACAATCAGTAAGACTCCAACTACTAACATGGCTAAGACCAAAGAGCTGTCCAAAGACACCAGAGACAAAATTGTAGACCTCCACAAGGCTGGAAAGGGCTACGGGGCAATTGCCAAGCAGCTTGGTGAAAAAAGATCAACTGTTCGTGCGATTATTAGAAAATGGAAGAAGCTAAACATGACTGTCAGTATCCCTCGGACTGGGGCTCCATGCAAGATCCCACTTCATGGCATATCAGTGATCCTAAGAAAGGTGAAGAATCAGCCCAGAACTGCACGGGAGGAGCTGGTCAATGACCTGAAGAGAGCTGGCACCACTGTTTCGAAGGTTATTGTGGGTAATACATGGGTTAAAATTATGCATGGCATGGAAGGATCCCCTGCTTAAATCAGTACACATCAAGGCCCGGCTTAAGTTTAATACTTATGTATTTCTCTCTTTCTCTCTCTGTCTCTCTCTCTCTCTCTCTCTCTCTCTCTCAAAAAAAAAAAACTTTTCGTGCATACTCATTGTGGGTTATTATATGTTGAAGTGTGAGGAAAAAATGAATTGAATCAATTTTGAAATATGGCTGTAACGTAAGAAATGATCAAAAACTGAAGTGAATTCTTTCTGGGTGCGCAGTAAGCTACTTGTTTTCACATCCCTACCCCACACCTAGTCCATGTGAGCATTGAACATTATCAGGGCCAGATCATATCCCTGAACTGAGATCATCACTCAATTGTAATATTTCAGCAGTCTTGTGTAAAGTACCTCAAAGTGATACTTGAGTGAAAGCACGTATCTCAGCATACAATTACTTTGGTAAACATAAAGACTCCTTTAAAAATATTACTTGAGTAAAAATCTTAAAGTATCTGACATACTGTACTTAAGTATCAAAAGGAAATTTCTCATATAAAATGTACTTTAAGTAAATGTATTGAGTAAAAATAAAATCCAAAATGAGTGGAGAGTGAAACGGCAAAACAAAAACAGTGTAGTGTCTGGAGAAAACAGGAGGGGGGCCTCAGCTTCTATAAAAGGTTGAATCCGCCTCTGGTGGAGCAGTTGGTTTTGGTGCCAGGATAAGTGAAGCAACAGGTGGATGTATAAAGCCATAAAGAAAGCTGCTGTTCTTTTTCTGAATATGCAGTCGTTTTCCTGGAAGACCCACAGACACACATTTTTAGTAAACACATGAGCCAGGCTCTGGTGAAACATAACACTCATTTAGAGTGACACAGTTGTGCCAAATTTAAGGAAAAGTTTTACAAAAAACAACAACTGAACTTTTCAAGTGTCACCACCACCAACCACTGCAAAGCAACCAAACACACCACTCTTTGCGCTATCAAATCCAAAACGCAGCTTTTACACAATGCTTCTCCGCAGTGCTTCTCTGCATAAATTTCAAATAAAACTGAAAGAAACGGACATGCCGGTAAGGTTTGTCTGTACTGAAATTTACCCTTAAGTGTGTGTTAACTCAAATGTGTGAGCTGGACTCCAGCCGGAGTTGATCCGAGTGTCTGTGTGTGTGTGTAAACGTGTGCGTGTTTGGAGTCCAAAGCGCATATGGTTTTCACCCTCCACAGTCTCCTCTACCTCAGCGGGGGCACAGATTCAACCTGTCATCTTTTATTTTTTTATCTTTTCTTTCTTTTTTTTTTTTGTCTTTTAAATGTATTTAAAAGGGGCGGCACGGTGGATTAGTGGTTAGCACTGTTGCCACACAGCAAGAAGGTCGCAGGTTCAATTCCCGTGGCCTTTCTATGTGGAGATTGCATGTTCTCCCCGTGTTTGCGTGGGTTTCCTCCAGGTGCTCCGGTTTCCTCCCACATCCAAAGACATGTGGGTTAAGTGGATTGGAATCTTTAAATTGTCTGTAGGTGTGTGTGTGGGTGTGTCTGTGTTTGTTTGTCTGTTTGTGGCCCTGCGACAGACTGGCGTCCTGTCCTGGGTGTACCCCGCCTCACGCCCTATGACTGCTGGGATAGGCACCAGCTCCCCGCGACCCTTAATTGGACTAAGCGGTAGAAGATGACTGAATGAATGTATTTAAAAGACTGTGCTCCAGCTGAAGAGGACTGTATTTGCTGTGCTCCGGCTTACTTTCACCTCTGTAAACAGGCGTTTCCCAATCAAATTTCTTCTCCTTTTATATTGTAGTAATGAGTAACGAACATGGTTCAGGGAAACGTATCGGAGTAAATGTCTTCATTTTATTGAGGAAATGTAGTGGAGTAAAAGTGAAAATCGCCAGAAATGTAAATAATGAAGTAAAGTACAGATATGTCAAAATTCTACTTGAGTACAGTCACATAGTATTTCTACTTTGTTACATTATAACACTATATTTCAGGGTTTTCTTTTTTTTAATTCTTGAACCATGTCACACCTCTCAACCAATATGCATAAACCTTAACTGATAAGGGTTTGCGTTATACTGCGAAAAAACACAAATAAAAACATTGCCTCCTTACCTTTTTTTGTGAATTAAAGATGTGTACATGGGCTGTTGTTGTCTTTAAATGCTCCTTTTCTTTTTTTGTGAAGAACACTTGTGTTGAAACAGTCTTCTTTTCATGGTGTGATGTGGTTGGAACAGCCCAAATGGGAGCTGGTTGATGATTGAATATTTTGTCCCTGCATGCATTTTAAAAATTGTATTTTATGGAGCCACAAATATTGTGATTGTGCTCTTGTCTGTTTTTCCTAACACCGACAAGGATACTAAGTATAGTATGTTTGTTGTGTTTTGTTCGTATCCCTCATGGCATGCATGGTTGCATCTTATGGAGAGTATCATTTGCTCGTTAGACCATTAGTTATACCCATATCATGCTGAAGCTTATGTAATTGCAAAATTATTAGGACTTTCTTGCTATTTCACTCGCAAATGTTTTTTAGTGCGGCTGTTAACTGAATGTTGGTAGCTGGTCAATGAGGGTGAGTCTGAAAGACATCCAACTGCAGGTTTTGTGAACAGTACATCTGCTATTTATGTTTGAAGAAGCACCAGAGTCGCAGGCTTGGAGACGCTGTGATTGTTCGTGGCATCCTCTATATAAAGTGCCCAGCATGTGTGTGTGTCTGCCTGTCTGTGTGTTTACAGCCCGTACATGGGTAAAGTAAAGAGGTGGAGCATGTGTGACACCATGCATGACCTGGTTGGGACAAACGAAGCCCAAACACAGGCGAGCTCAGTTAACAGTCTAACCTTGGTTTGGCCTTTTATCAATCATATTTTTGTGGAGTTGAGCAGTGGTTCTCATAATACGTTTGTTTGGTGTGTGCATTAAAAATTCTTATTTCCTCATGGATTATTGATTAACAGCCTAGCATCATGAAGCTACCAATAGCCTTCAAAAAATGTTAACATCTTCAGCATCAAAAATTGAATCACACGATAAATTCACTCAATACAAATACTGGCACATACACACACACATCTTAAGACTTAGACAATTTGTCCAGTGCACACACAAGCCACATAATCACATAATAAGCCATATCATTACAGATTTTTGTTCTAAAATGCTGAAAGAGAAAAATGAAGATGGGCCTTTACAATAGCAGCCTTTGATCAACCACAGGGATAAAACACAATTTGTCAGTCGAAGTGGCCACACCCCTAATGTGTTAGGATAACTGGGCTTTCAAGAATGTGAAGATGATAATGCCTGAAAGACAATAAATACATGTTTGAATTAGACTACTGACTTTGATGTGACATGTATTTTGATCTAAGTTGTTTCCATTTCTTCAGCTTGCTTCAGCAGAGTACAGAACATTCAGCACATTCAAAGATGTTGAAAATAACTAATGTTTTCCAACAAAAATGATAGCACAAAATGGCCAGTACATGCAGAGTTCTTTTTCAAACCTTTCATTATCTGACTAACAAAATGTGGTCACTGCCTGTATTTATTTAATTTTCATCTTTTGCATTCGCCATTCGAACCAATGGGTATTCCATTATGTTATCATAATAAGTTAAGCTGACAGACATAAATGAAACTACATATACCATAGATTAGAGTAATAATTGTGATCATATTTCCACTTAGAGCATATCAGGTGATCTGATGATTCGTAACATCCAGCTGAGCCATGGAGGAAAGTACGTCTGTATTATTGACACTGATGTGGAGAGTCTGTCCACGTCTGCCATCGTGGTTGTCAAGGTAAGAAACCATCAGCTCCTTCTTCCTGTATTAACCCTTCTTGTGCCCCTTCTGATTTTAAATCAACCTAATGTCAGGCATAAACCGAATGTGAAATGATGCCACCTTGGTTTTAATTCATAGTGTGTGGAGGACTAGGACCACACCTACACACACATAGTGGATAACTTTCACTTGTCTGTCTGTGGGATGTGTAGGATGAAAATGTTATTATTATAAAAAACTGTTCTAACGTTTCTTTTAGCTGATTTAACTGGAAAAATCATTGTTTTCCTTTGATGAATGCAGATGTTTAATTGTAATTTTATTATTGTTGTCTGGTGCTGTTTGACCAAAACTGCCATTGAATGTTGCTACACTCCCTACATTTTTTTTTTTTCAAACGTGTTTTCATAATACTGTCTTGGGCGGATTCTCCAAGACTAAGGGCCCCTTCACACATCGAATTGAGCATGAGTGCGCATGAAGCAGGAATCGTATGCAATACGTGTACAATTGGAGCTGCCCCAATGCCTCGTACAACTGTTGCTACAACTATTTGCGCACACCAGCAGCTGAAAAAAGAGTATGCCCTGTGAGAGCCCATTTGATCCCTCTCGCGGCAGGTGTCAGCCAAATTCCAGGTGACACACATGAACATCCGACACTGTTCACTTGGCGCTTAGAAAATGTGTGGCCATTTGCACTATTAGCATGAAAACAGTCAGCAGACAATCACTTTTGAGCTGGTGCTGAAATTTGTCAAAGTGCCCCCACGACTGTGGAGATGCCAAGTACACATGTGGTGTGCCAGATTGTCAGCTCCCCCCACAACATGTGTGCATGTGTTTCACATGCTACCAGGTGAGGCACCTCTCATCTGATCACAGTGTGACACCTTGGTCTGTGTGCTGACTGGACGGGGGCATAGCAGAGTTGACATCCTGCTGTTGACATCTCTGGTCCTGGACGTCACAGCTGCAGAACACGTACCGTGTTTTGATGGACATGTGTGCTTGCTGTCCTCACGTGGAAATCAATCAATCAATCAATTTTATTTATATAGCGCCAATCACAACAAACAGTTGCCCCAAGGCGCTTTATATTGTAAGCAAGGCCATACAATAATTACGTAAAAACCCCAATGGTCAAAACGACACCCTGTGAGCAAGCACTTGGCGACAGTGGGAAGGAAAAACTCCCTTTTAACAGGGAGAAACCTCAGCAGAACCAGGCTCAGGGAGGGGCACGTCTTCTGCTGGGACTGGTTGGGGCTGAGGGAGAGAACCAGGAAAATATATGAAAACATATATCACTTTTGCGATGGGCTGGAGAGTACACACATTGACAGGCTGCCCCAGCTGAAATGGACCGTGAGTTCATCTGGACACACAGCAGGCGAATGCCACGCCTGTCTGACAGGACACGCGTGCCCTGTGAGCGGTGCGCTGCAGAACTATATGACAAGCCAACAGTGTGACAACTTTCAGTTACATAGCAGCAGAAATATTCCATAACAAACACCGTTTGTAGTTACCATGGCACTACTACACCTCAGGAATTTTTCCGTGCCATTTACAGGACAGAGATGGTAGTGCAGTTGCAAGTTTCTGGCTGGCAATCAGCGCTTTTGTAAATTGCAGGTTCGAATCCCATGGGTGGCATGTGTTTTTTCTACAGCAGCTGCACGATGTGGTTACACATGCTCCAGCTGTTCAATTTCAATTTCAAATTCAATTTATTTTTCATTGTATAGTGCCAATCACAAAACGTTATCTCAAGGCATTACACACATTTAAGGTCTAACCTTACCAACCCCTTGCACTGTATTCCCGCTGCGACCGTTTCATGCATGTTTGTTCACGCCTGCCCGTCGGTTCGATGTTTTCGTGGTTCACTCATAGGAGCTGTTCCGCCGTGATTCGCCCTGATTTGTACTTATTCATACTATGTGTGAAGGGGCCCTAAAATTGTCAGTTGAGGACAATTCTTCAAATTTTGGTTGTTGTCGGTGGCTATGCACAAACATGTACGGCTGTGCAGGTTGAGCCATATGTGTCAGGATGTTCCTTGTGACCACGGGGGTGGGCCTGGTGTGTACAGGAGGTTAGGAAAATATAGAGTGGGTGGGAGAGCGTTTTTGGCTTCACAATCAATGGATTTATTTAACAAGTGAAGTTAGACTGGCAAGTTTGATCAAAGATTTAAAACTGGATCCTCTTTTCTCAGCTGCCTGCTATGATGCTTGTGAATTTTTATATTACTCTTTAATTTTGTCTTTTTATGTTATTCTTTTTTTTTTGTATTTGTCATTTTAAAATTACTGTGTTTTATGTATGGTGTTTTATTGCCTTTTATTTTGGGTCACACATTGTATGGGTGGAAAGTGCTATAAATAATATTTGTTACGTTGGTGTAAGACTAGATTCAAAAGCAGACTCAGAAACTATTGCAAGACCAATAACCCCTGAGTACAGAATAACATTGAAGAAAAAATAAGTAATATAACACAAATAATAATTTTAACATAAAAACAATTAAATCATTACAGTAAATGCAAAATAAAGATCATTATTGTGAAAGAGTGGACAGATGACAGGAGAGAACACACTTATTTGCCTAATGTTACCAGTGTTATACCCTAGGGTGGAGCTTAAAATTAACATTTTTTTAATTTATATTTTCTAAGGTCTCACCCCTCAAAAAGTTTCCTTATTAGTTAAAAAAATATATAGGTAAAATTAAAAAATACATATATTGGTAAAATATATAGGTGACATTTGATAATATTTAGAGGTAGCTCAAAGAACTCAAAGTTTGATCATAACAATTATATTATATTATGTTGTAGAAATAAGTGAAACTTTGAAAAATTACCAAAGCATAACACATAGTTTAATATATGCTTTAATAATATAAACATTAAACAACAGTAAGTACTGCAATGAAATTGCAATCAAATTTAAGGATTTATATATACAATGTAGAGTGGAGACTGACTAGACTGCAGAGTCTGTAACTGAGGAAGTAGTGGCTGTTGCAGTTAATGTCTTCTTGTGGCAGTCTGGGTAATCTTTGTGGTGTTTTTCAATCATTTTTAGCAGGTACTGCAGCTGAGATTCATCCTTTGTAATAAGACCACAAAACTGTGATGGCCATCAAAGTTGTGTGAGCCAGTTGGTAGTCTTCCCTTTCATCCCATTCTGCTGGGTCTACTTCAATGTTAAAGATAACCTTGGATTCTGGAGAAACAAAATCTTCTACAATGAAATTGCCAACTTTTGGAAAGTCAGTGAAAACATCAGACAATTTAATTCATTATTAAACTAGTTTGTCATTGGCTAAGTTATTAAGAATCAACAAATAGTGTCCAAAAAGTCATAATTACCTTGTCTGAGATTGGAATATGTTACTGGAAGAGAGATGGGAGGTTTTCAACTTTGAGTTATACCATGCCATTTGATGTAGAATTTAACTAAAACTATGAAACTTTAGTCCAACTGAGCTACCAGTAAATATTAACCAAAAGCCGTAATATTCTCAGAATATGGTTTAATGTAATAGAGGAATAATTTAAGAGGGTGAGACCAATTTTCTTGAAAAAGTTAAAAAATAAGCTCCACCCTATTATACCCCCGTCACACTAGAGGCCGAATGAGCCCAAATACCGTCTGAATGAAAATTCGACCTCCATTCAAGCAAAGTTGAGGTGCAATCAAAAACCTCCGACAGCATTCTGAATGCACTCCAAAGATGTAAAAAGATGCCCAGATGTAGTTGTAGAGCTCGTGTTTGAACTGGAAAAGTATTGAATGGCAGTCAAGGTGGCCTCTACCTGCATTCTGACTGCATTCTGAATATTCTCATGGCATTAAAACAGCATTCAGAACAGTCTGATCATGCTTGAGAGACATTCGCCACGGTCAGGGACATTAAATCCTGCTGGCATGTCCCAGACAGCATCACCAGTACATCCCATTCGGGGTGCGCAAAGAAAATATTATAATGTGCAATGTCTGTGGCACGCATTCATTTTGTGAAATAGACATGAACATTGAGCAATCGTATTGAAAACACCTTGTGCCGCTGTCAGTCAATGCATCTCAGAACCACAGGACAGCGCCCGCACATCTGGATGGGGTGTGACATCCATAATATTCAGAATATCACAGATATTGTCAGTCCCTCTCATGGGTTCGATATTGTATTTGTAATATTATGGTCATCATAGCTGTAAGACCATGTGCAGATGCACTGCCCCGCATCACTGTGCCACATCAAGTCAATGCATTTCAGAACATGCACAGAACAGCACAGTGCATTTGAACAGGGTGCTACATATCATATGATAGTTACAACGTCTAACTCATATGAAGGAATTATGCCACAACTGTATTACCAAGCCATTACAATATGAATAGAATAAATAATCACCTTTGGAACAGCTCCAGATGCGGCCCCCACCGCTCGACGTGCAGTCATGCTGCAGTCTGTGATAACATCCATGTGATACTAGGAGTGATGTCAGATGGAGACAATAGCCACGTTGCGAGGGCGCATGTGCCGTCCGCTATGACATAAATATTCCATATGATCTGGAGTCCAGCGGCACAACACACAGCATCCAGCCGGGCAGCTGGATGCACAGATCCTCCACGAGGTGTCATAACACGGTCCACTGTTTGTGTGCAAGCTCATATCATCTGATCGGTCTGCTGCTCATGCATGAATGCATATCATCTGATTGGTCCACTACTCATGCGTGAGTTCATATCATCTCATTGGTATGCTGCTCGTGCATGAGCTCATTTCATTTAATTGGTCTGCTGCTCATGTGTAAGTTCATATCATCTGATCGATCCACTGCTTCTGTGTGAGCTCATATCATCTAAACCATCTGCTGCTCGTGCACTCTATGTGCATGAGCGCATATTATCTGATTGGTCCATTGCTCATGCATGAGCTCATATCATCTCATTGGTACGCTGCTTGTGCATGAGCTCATATCATGTCATCAGTCTGCTGCTTGTGCGTGAGCTCATATCATCTGGTTGGCCCACTACTCGTGTGCGAACTTATATCATCTGATTGGACCACTGTTTGTGTGTGAGCTTATATTATCTGAACGGTTCGCAGCTCCTGCGTGTGGCTGTATCATTTGATCGGCCCGCTTACATGCATGAAAGTAATGCCATATTCAGAGGTACCTGGTTTACATGAATTAAGTTTATAGGTTGGATGTCATTTGAAATCCAGATGACAGGAATGGCAGATCTTGAAAAATTCAGCAGAGAACATTGCTCGTTCTCCCTCCCCTCACTTGCCTTCCAACCAGACGTCTGGTGGCAGTCAATCTGCACCTGTATGGCATTCAAGGTGCATTCTCTATATTCCTGCTGCATTCTGCCTCATTGTGGTGATTCTTGCTGTGTTCCGGCCACATTCGACCTGTATTCTGGGTATTCATACTGTGTTTCGGGTGCATTCCACCTGCATTCGGGAGCTGCTGCTCACTGAATGTGCGCAAATCATTTGAGGTGGCTTCGACCCACATTCTTTGTATTCGAAAAGCATTCATACACATCTGTTGGAGCTTCTCGAAGTTTGGCTTTTTTCCCATTGTGGCTGATTCGGCTTGATTCCTGCTCATTCCTGCTAAGTGTGACGGGTCCCTTAGCAATGGACTATTGTTAACACAGTTTCTGGTGAGGTGTGGCTAGTTTGTTCATGCATTTTCAGCAACAAAGTGAGCATGCAAACTCTTGCTATGATATTATTTAATATCTTTTGCATAAAAATTGTAAAACATTTAATGCAATGAACAGTAAGTCAGAAAATATATAAAAATAAAAGTTCAGCACTGCACAGCTAAACTGAGTTCAGCTCCATTAAGCTCTTCCAGCTGGAAATTATTGCTGGGCGTTTTAATTGATTGTAGGAAACTTGTTGGGGAAAGTGTAGTGACACGGACCCACAACAGGGGGCGCAAATGAACGGTCAATAGATGAGCCAAAAGGTAACAATTTTATGTTGTGAATGTGCACAACGACTATACAGACAATCTCAGAATATGATAGCAGTCGATACACAAAGGTGACGTGTGGGCAGGCTCGAGGATAGAAGACGTCTGTCCTGAGAAGAGCCGGAACCACACGATTTCCGCCGCCACCGAACCTGGTGAATACTGGAGCCGCCAAGTCCCGAATTCCCAGGTGATCACCGTCCCCGACTGTCGGATCTGGTACTGCTGGTGAGGAGCACAAACAGTGAGATGTGGGTGTGTGCACACCCAGTAACAAAAACAAGTCACGTCCACCTCTAATCACACACTCGTGCAGCTCCTGTTAACCACTTATCTGGTTGGAGTGTGAAGCGAAGCCGTCGCTGATCACACCAAACGCCAATCCCACAGATAAGGAAACACTTACAGGAAAACAGCTGCAAAGAAGTTCAGACTATTAGTCAGTGTTTTCAGTTTAGGAGAGAATTACCTTCACAGGTAGATGATATCTCGGCAATGAGGTGGAGATGACGTCCAGGTTTTATGGAGTAGTATGATGAAGTGTAGATGGGTGACAGCTGTCATGAGCTGTCATGAGATAATGAGTGACAGCTGTCACCCCCGGCTGTGTCCGTGGCGGCAGCGCCCTCTCATACCTGAAGCCCGCACTTCAGGCAGGGCGCCGTCTGGTGGTGGGCCAGCAGTACCTTCTCTTCTGGCGGCCCAGTAACAAAAAAAAATGGTCTCATGATGTTCTTCTGAGCAAATGTTTCTTTGTTTGAGGTTCAGTTAAATACAGCATTTGTATGATATTTATAGAGCTGTTTTGCTGATATTTTAATAGAAGTGCATGTTTGTGCATATGCATTGAAAATGAAGCATTGTCTGTGTTTTTGACAAACAGTGGACAGAAAACATATGAACAGCCTTGTGTCTTTAATATAAACTATTATGGCTGAGTTTTGAAACCAAGTGCATTCATCTCAAAACCTCAAAAGTTATCTTCTTCGTCCTATTATTATTATTATTATTATTAGGCACTAATAATTGGTGATAATTGGCCGAGCTGATCGGTCTATTCCTTCTTCTTCTTCTTATTATTATTATTATTATTATTATTATGAGCAGTACTAGTATCATTATTAATTTACAAAGTTCAGCATTCTCCCATCCCTGAGTGGAAAATGATGCAAAATATTTAGTATTAGCAAAATTGGTGATTTTGTTTGTCTTTCATCCATCATTTGTGAGCATTTGTGATGAGCTGGATCGCTCCACTGATGTTAGACTGAGTTGCTGCTGGTCTGAACTGTTATCAGTACTCCAAAATAATGTCCCAAAGCTACTGCAGGAGTATTTTAGAGTCTGTGAAGCTGGCAAGTGTAACAGAAAAATTTTCCTGAGGCATCCATGCAGTCAAAGGAGAAAGTAAAGCTGAATCTGTGACATTTCTCTGTTTACATTCCATATGAAGTGCCAAACATAAGTTTGTGTTGGCGTCCTGAATCTGGCTGGCTGTGGTGCCTTGTCTCTGGTGATTTACATTGGTATTCATGCCCTTTACAAACTCTAATAGCTGTCCCAGGTGCTTTCAGGAGTCAATGTTTATCACAGAAAATGAGTATAATTGGCTCATTTACACATCGGTGGAATGCCATGGAAGGCATTTGAATAATGGAACAGAAGAACAAACAACATCAACACGATAAAGCGTGTATCATCCTCTCCCTCACTGTATTGACTCTTCCACCTCTCATAAGTGATCCTCTGCATTCTCTCTCCTCTGTTAGCAAAACCATGTTTAGTTTCCACACTGTAGCTCAGCAGCTCATACGCACAGAATGTAAAGTCCCTGCACGCACACAACAAGGTCAGAGCCATTAATTAAAGGAAGTGTGAGGCCTTGATATGTAGCAAGGGGCAGATATTTGATGAGGGGAGTTTTTTCCAAATGGGTGAGAGCCTGACACTGCTCATCGTATGATTTATTAAGGTCCGCCAGGTCCTCCAGACAAGGTAGCAGTGGAGGAGATCACAGACAGCACAGCCCAGCTTTCCTGGACTCCTGGAAGGGACAACGGCAGCCCCATCACAGGCTACATAATCCAGGCCCGAACGCCCTTTACGGTGGGATGGCAGGCTGTCGACACAGGTAGCGCCTCCTCCTGCTTCCATCTCTTTGTCATATTGATTGACTCTTTTCCACTAAAGTGTACAAAGGATTAAATTCAAAGCTGTGTGTGTGTGTGTGTGTGTGTGTGTGTGTGTGTGTGTGTGTGTGTGTGTGTGTGTGTGTGTGTGTGTGTGTGTGTGTGTGTGTGTGTGTGTGTGTGTGTCTGGGTCCATCGCATCTTAAAGGGTTACCTGGGATTTTTCAACATAGGCTCTAATGCCGTGTTCACACCGGACGCCACATGTGCAATGGCGGCGAGATGTTGCCATGTAATCCCTATGGAAGGATGCATTGTGGCGCCACAAAAGTCCCAGCCACGCAAATGCGACGTGATGGACGCAAATAAAGCAATGCGAATAAAGGGATTTTGAGTGATTGGCGCATTTGTGGCACGATATCACGTTGCATCGCGGCACATTGCCCTCTTCCCCAAGTTGAAAAATCTGAACTTTTCCATCTTGTCGCGCCGCGATGACCAGTCAGGGACTGGATATGATAGTGAAGGCGTGGAGATGTCTGGAGTTTATACTTGATGTAGACATGTCCCTGTCTCTGGCAATCAGCCTGTGAGCAGGACTTATGTCCCTTTGTCCTTTATTTAACACAATTATGACAGAGTTTGAAGGGATAGCGAGGAACTGCAGCAGCAGACAGTTTTTTTCTTTGTTCACATGTGCGCGTGCGAATGAATCGTCCGTGAAGATCATTTGATTAATCAATCAATCAATCAATCAATTTTTTTATATAGCGCCAAATCACAACAAACAGATGCCCCAAGGCGCTTATATTGTACGGCAAGGCCATACAATAATTATCTAAAACCCCAACGGTCAAAACGACCCCCCTGTGAGCAAGCACTTGGCTACAGTGGGAAGGAAAACTCCCTTTTAACAGGAAGAAACCTCCAGCAGAACCAGGCTCAGGGAGGGGCAGTCTTCTGCTGGGACTGGTTGGGGCTGAGGGAGAGAACCAGGAAAAAGACATGCTGTGGAGGGGAGCAGAGATCAGATCACTAATGATTAAAGGCAGAGGGGTGCATACAGAGCAAAAGAGAAAGAAACAGTGCATCATGGGAACCCCCCAGCAGTCTACGTCTATATCAGCATAACTAAGGGATGGTTCAGGGTCACCTGATCCAGCCCTAACTATAAGCTTTAGCAAAAAGGAAAGTTTTAAGCCTAATCTTAAAAGTAGAGAGGGTGTATGTCTCCCTGATCTGAATTGGGAGCTGGTTCCACAGGAGAGGACCCTGAAAAGCTGAAGGCTCTGCCTCCCATTCTACTCTTACAAACCCTAGGAACTACAAGTAAGCCTCAGTCTGAGAGCGAAGCGCTCTATTGGGGTGATATGGTACTACGAGGTCCCTAAGATAAGATGGGACCTGATTATTCAAAACCTTATAAGTAAGAAGAAGAATTTTAAATTCTATTCTAGAATTAACAGGAAGCCAATGAAGAGAGGCTAATATGGGTGAGATATGCTCTCTCCTTCTAGTCCCCGTCAGTACTCTAGCTCGCAGCATTTTGAATTAACTGAAGGCTTTTAGGGAACTTTTAGGACAACCTTGATAATAATGAATTACAATAGTCCAGCCTAGAGGAAATAAATGCATGAATTAGTTTTTCAGCATCACTCTGAGACAAGACCTTTCTGATTTTAGAGATATTGCGTAAATGCAAAAAAGCAGTCCTACATATTTGTTTAATATGCGCTTTGAATGACATATCCTGATCAAAAATGACTCCAAGATTTCTCACAGTATTACTAGAGGTCAGGGTAATGCCATCCAGAGTAAGGATCTGGTTAGACACCATGTTTTCTAAGATTTGTGGGGCCAAGTACAATAACTTCAGTTTTATCTGAGTTTAAAAGCAGGAAATTAGAGGTCATCCATGTCTTTATGTCTGTAAGACAATCCTGCAGTTTAGCTAATTGGTGTGTGTCCTCTGGCTTCATGGATAGATAAAGCTGGGTATCATCTGCGTAACAATGAAAATTTAAGCAATACCGTCTAATAATACTACCTAAGGGAAGCATGTATAAAGTGAATAAAATTGGTCCTAGCACAGAACCTTGTGGAACCCATAATTAACTTTAGTCTGTGAAGAAGATTCCCCATTTACATGAACAATTGTAATCTATTAGACAAATATGATTCAAACCACCGCAGCGCAGTGCCTTTAATACCTATGGCATGCTCTAATCTCTGTAATAAAATTTTATGGTCAACAGTATCAAAAGCAGCACTGAGGTCTAACAGAACAAGCACAGAGATGAGTCCACTGTCCGAGGCCATAAGAAGATCATTTGTACCTTCACTAATGCTGTTTCTGTACTATGATGAATTCTAAAACCTGACTGAAACTCTTCAAATAGACCATTCTCTGCAGATGATCAGTTAGCTGTTTTACAACTACCCTTTCAAGAATTTTGAGAGAAAAGGAAGGTGGAGATTGGCCTATAACTAGCTGAGATAGCTGGGTCAAGTGATGGCTTTTTAAGTAATGGTTTAATTACTGCCACCTTAAAAGCCTGTGGTACATAGCCAACTAACAAACATAGATTGATCATATTTAAGATCAAAGCATTAAATAATGGTAGGGCTTCCTTGAGCAGCCTGGTAGGAATGGGGTCTAATAAACGTGTTGATGGTTTGGATGAAGTAACTAATGAAAATAACTCAGACAGAACAATCGGAGAGAAAGAGTCTAACCAAATACCGGCATCACTGAAAGCAGCCAAAGATAACGATACGTCTTTGGGATGGTTATGAGTAATTTTTTCTCTAATAGTTAAAATTTTGTTAGCAAAGAAAGTCATGAAGTCATTACTAGTTAAAGTTAATGGAATACTCAGCTCAATAGAGCTCTGACTCTTTGTCAGCCTGGCTACAGTGCTGAAAAGAAACCTGGGGTTGTTCTTATTTTCTTCAATTAGTGATGAGTAGAAAGATGTCCTGCCTTTACGGAGGGCTTTTTTTATAGAGCAACAGACTCTTTTTCCAGGCTAAGTGAAGATCTTCTAAATTAGTGAGACGCCATTTCCTCTCCAACTTACGGGTTATCTGCTTTAAGCTACGAGTTTGTGAGTTATACCATGGAGTCAGGCACTTCTGATTTAAAGCTCTCTTTTTCAGAGGAGCTACAGCATCCAAAGTTGTCTTCAGTGAGGATGTAAAACTATTGACGAGATACTCTATCTCACTTACAGAGTTTAGGTAGCTACTCTGCACTGTGTTGGTATATGGCATTAGAGAACATAAAGAAGGAATCATATCCTTAAACCTAGTTACAGCGCTTTCTGAAAGACTTCTAGTGTAATGAAACTTATTCCCCACTGCTGGGTAGTCCATCAGAGTAAATGTAAATGTTATTAAGAAATGATCAGACAGAAGGGAGTTTTCAGGGAATACTGTTAAGTCTTCTATTTCCATACCATAAGTCAGAACAAGATCTAAGATATGATTAAAGGTGGTGGGTGGACTCATTTACTTTTTGAGCAAAGCCAATAGAGTCTAATAATAGATTAAATGCAGGGTTGAGGCTGTCATTCTCAGCATCTGTGTGGATGTTAAAATCGCCCACTATAATTATCTTATCTGAGCTAAGCACTAAGTCAGACAAAAGGTCTGAAAATTCACAGAGAAACTCACAGTAACGACCAGGTGGACGATAGATAATAACAAATAAAACTGGTTTTTGGGACTTCCAGTTTGGATGGACAAGACTAAGAGTCAAGCTTTCTAATGAATTAAAGCTCTGTCTGGGTTTTTGATTAATTAATAAGATGGAATGGAAGATTGCTGCTAATCCTCCGCCCCGGCCCGTGCTACGAGCATTCTGACAGTTAGTGTGACTCGGGGGTGTTGACTCATTTAAACTAACATATTCATCATGCTGTAACCAGGTTTCTGTAAGGCAGAACAAATCAATATGTTGATCAATTATTATATCATTTACCAACAGGGACTTAGAAGAGAGAGACCTAATGTTTAATAGACCACATTTAACTGTTTTAGTCTGTGGTGCAGTTGAAGGTGCTATATTATTTTTTCTTTTTGAATTTTTATGCTTAAATAGATTTTTGCTGGTTATTGGTAGTCTGGGAGCAGGCACCGTCTCTACGGGGATGGGGTAATGAGGGGATGGCAGGAGGAGAGAAGCTGCAGAGAGGTGTGTAAGACTACAACTCTGCTTCCTGGTCCCAACCCTGGATAGTCACGGTTTGGAGGATTTAAGAAAATTGGCCAGATTTCTAGAAATGAGAGCTGCTCCATCCAAAGTGGGATGGATGCCGTCTCTCCTAACAAGACCAGGTTTTCCCCAGAAGCTTTGCCAATTATCTATGAAGCCCACCTCATTTTTTGGACACCACTCAGACAGCCAGCAATTCAAGGAGAACATGCGGCTAAACATGTCACTCCCGGTCCGATTGGGGAGGGGCCCAGAGAAAACTATAGAGTCCGACATTGTGTTTGCAAAGTTACACACCGATTTAATGTTAATTTTAGTGACCTCCGATTGGCGTAACCGGGTGTCATTACAATCTTGAATTACAATCTTACCAAATTTACGCTTAGCCTTAGCCAGCAGTTTCAAATTTCCTTCAATGTCGCCTGCTCTGGCCCCCGGAAGACAATTGACTATTAACTAGACAGATGTATAATAAAACAAATGGTGAATGGTTTATAACACAGTTATGACATAGTTGGAGGGGAGAGCGAGGAACTGCAGCAGCAGCCAGTTTTTTTTTTTAATTGTTCACATGTGCGCGTGCGAACGGGACAGGAAGCCCTCAAACTGTGTCCTGGAGAGGCGGAAGTACCGCAGCTCCTGCAGCAAATGATGAAACTCCCTGAATTGGGAACATCTCATGAGGATGTTGTGAACCCAGAGACAGCACCGCTGGCGACGTTTGTCAGCTTTCCACATCAAACAGCACAGCAATTTGCTCTGTATGATCAAGGTCCACCATGTTGACTTGACAGTGAACGGAATGGAAGCTCCTCCTATTTGATGACGCATTGGGGTCATTTTTCGCAGTGAAAGTTTCCACCCAAGCAGAGCGACACACCGGGTGATGGTGGCGCGTCCATTGCCAAGCGAGTGACGCAAATTTGTGGCGTCGCGTGGCATCTGGTGTGAACGCGGCTTAATTCTAAATGTTTTTGCCTTCAGATTTACAGTCAGGATAATAATAGTGATAATTGGCAGAGTTTGAATGCGAACATCGTCAGGGACGAAACATCTTCAACAACCTAAACCTGTGGGGCAAACTAAAAACCCCACAGTCAGCCACTTCCTGTCATCACTGAATTGGTGAAAATGTCATTAGTAGTGTCTGGTAGCACAGAGAGGATCCCTATTAAGGTAACTGTGTTCATGACTACCACTGGAAATACAAAAAACAAAATGCAAATGAATGATTATACAGATAGCAGCTTTCTTCCAGTTTAGCAATGCCACCCTTCACTAAGTCTATTTAATTTTGTTGTTCATGAGATGCTCAGCCTGAAACACACAACAAGCATCATGTCTGCATTGCATGCTGATTTGCATTTTGACTTCTATGTTATCAGATTAAACGTTGCTCCATCTGGTGTACTGCTCCCTTGAGCGAATGTACCTGGCACCTATTTTTTCATGCAGCTAACACAGACAGAAAAATTAACTGATATTGTACCTGCAACATTAAATAATTAGTATCTTTTATTGGACTTTCTATGACTGGGAAAGAACTTACAGACATGAAATATATCGGAACAGTTTTTCCTTTTTCATTTTTTCAAAAACCATTTCAGTGACTGAAAAAAAAAAACTGCTGTCCAAATAAAACAAGTCATTTTCTGGTCTTTCCAAATGCTCCTCAACTGGGTTATAAAATAAAATTAAAATTGATGGTGAATCTACATGTACGTATGAGGGGTGATTGAGCAGTTTTGAGCATGACCCAGAAAAAGAAGGATGTGGTTCTCCAGTTAGCATTCTGAGAAGCAAACATTTCTCAACATTGCTCACAGTGAGTCAAAACATCACATATTCACCACTAAACACATTTAATTGTACTGTTGTCTAGAAATGTGTTGAATCAACAAATAATGGTACTTCACCATAATTAAATGTTAATTTTTGAAATTGTCACACTTTTGTAACATTACTTAACCTTCTTTATTGCAATTTATAGCCTACATATAAATGTAAAAACAACTTTAACATGTTCTCCTTAATACTAGAATTAGGACTACTGGACACTACGACTAGTGGAAAGGTCCCACTTGAGGTACATTTTCTGAAGGACAAAATAAACCTCAGACCCAGCAATATACAGTCACTGCTTTAAGTTTACTTTAAATATAATAGAAACATAATTTGATATGGGTATGCACAGCCAAATTGCAAAGCTAAAAGCAATTTAAATGGAGAATAAGGTATCAAGGGAAAACAGGATTTCTGTTGGATAACGCAGTTACATAAATCCTTCATCATGGATGTATTTATAAATCAAGTAATAATAAAATAACACATATTGAATGAAGCAAATAAAAGTTTTACACACATGCCTCTTAATACTTATTATTATCATTAGGGCCCCTTCACATATAACACGAAAGATGCAGAAACTGGAAGAAAATCTGCGATCCAAAAACTAAGTGGGAAACAGCAAAACATTCGACTTGCTGTCGGGACAGACACATGGTCGGACAGGCGTGCACGATACTGCAGCAATGGTTTCGTGCATGCTTGTGTTTGCGCACATGAACACAATGTAAGCACGTGGAAATTCGTACACACAGCAAAAAATTAATAAAACACCACAATTTATAATACTTAAAATTCCTGTTATAAAGAGCGGAGTTAGCCTTCGCCTAGACGTACACCAGGAAGCAATGAAATGACGTGGATTACTGTTCTCTCTTTTATGTTTTACATGAATTACCCGATGTGCTCTTCTCATGAAGACATCAGCCGGTCTCCCCTCTCATGAATTGCTTGCTCTCGTGTCATGAAAGCGTCAACCAGCATGGCGTGTCCAGCAGGCAGTGTTCTGCTGGTGCCCACATTGCAAGTGTGATATGTGTGTTAATTATTTCAATGTGGAGAAATCCTGCAGTGACACACACTTCACAGTGATTCTCAGCATGGCATGATATTCACAAGCGTTGCGGTTTGCTGAGATGGCAGTCAGCTGAAGCAATATGATTTAATTTATTCTTACGTGAGGACAGCAAGCTGACATCCGTGCCTCATGGTGTAGTTGTAAATAAAAACAGAATAGAATGATTTGCAAATCCTCTTCAATCTATATTCAACTGAATACACCACAAAGACAAGATATTTAATGTTCAAACTGATAAACTTTATTGTTTTGGTGTAAATATTTGCTCATTTTAAAATGGATGCCTGCAACATGTTTAAAAAAAGTTGGGACGGGGCAGCAAAAGACTGGGAAAGTTGAGGAATGCTCAAAGAACACCTAGTTGGAAACAGGTGAGTGTCATGAATGGGTATAAAAGGAGCATCACCAAAAGGCTCATCCGTTCACAAGCAAAGATGGGGTGAGGATCACGAGTTTGTGAACAACTGCGTGAAAAAATAGTCCAACAGTTTAAGAACAATATTTCTCAATGTTCAGTTGCAAGGAATTTAGGGATTCCATCATCTACAGTCCATAATATAATCAGAAGATTCAGAGAATCTGGAGAACTTTCTACACTAGCGGCAAGGCCAAAAACCAACATTGAATGCCCGTGACCTTCGATCCCTCAGGCGGCACTGCATTAAAAACTGACATCATTGTGTAAAGGATCTTACCGCGTGGGCTCAGGAACACTTCCGAAAACCATTGGCAGTTAACACAGTTCGTCACTACACCTACAAGTGCAAGTTAAAACTCTACCATGCAATGCAAAAGCCATACATCAACAATATCCAGAAACGCTGCCGCCTTCTCTGGGCCCGAGCTCATTTGAAATGGACAGATGCAAAGTGAAAAAGTATGCTGTGGTCTGATGAGTCCAGATTCTAAATTGTTTTTGGAAATCATGGACGTAGTGTACTCCGGACAAAAGAGGAAAAAGACCATCCAGACTGTTACCAGCGCAAAGTTCAAAAGCTGGCATCTGTGATGGTATGGGGGTGTGTTAGTGCCCATGGCATGGGCAACATACACATCTGTGATGGCACCAACAATGCTGAAAGGTACATCCAGGTTTTGGAGCAACACATGCTGCCATCCAAGCAACGTCTTTTTCAGGGATGTCCATGCTTCTTTCAGCAAGACAATGCCAAGCCACATTCTGCACGTGTTACAACAGCGTGGCTTTGTAGTAAAAGAGTGCTGGTACTAGACTGGCCTGCCTGCAGTCCAGACCTGTCTCCCATTGAAAATGGGTGTCGCATTATGAAGCGCAAAATACAACAACAGAGACCCGGACTGTTGAACAACTGAAATTGTATATCAAGCAAGACCGGAAAAGAATTCCACCTACAAAGCTTATACATTTACTGTCCTCAGTTCCCAAATGCTTATTGAGTGTTGTTAGAAGGAAAGGCGATGTAACACAGTGGTAAACATACCACTGTCTCAGCTTTTTTGAAATGGGTTGCAGGCATCCATTTCAAAATAAGCAAATATTTGCACAAAAACAATAAAGTTTATCAGTTTGAACATTAAATATCTTGTCTTTGTGGTGTATTCAATTGAACATGTTAGTTTAAATGAGTCAACACCCCCGAGTCACACTAACTGTCAGAATGCTTGTAGCACGGGCCGGGGCGGAGGATTAGCAGCAATCTTCCATTCCAGCTTATTAATTAATCAAAAACCAGACAGAGCTTTAATTCATTTGAAAGCTTGACTCTTAGTCTTGTCCATCCAAATTGGAAGTCCCAAAAACCAGTTTTATTTGTTATTATCTATCGTCCACCTGGTCGTTACTGTGAGTTTCTCTGTGAATTTTCAGACCTTTTGTCTGACTTAGTGCTTAGCTCAGATAAGATAATTATAGTGGGCGATTTTAACATCCACACAGATGCTGAGAATGACAGCCTCAACACTGCATTTAATCTATTATTAGACTCTATTGGCTTTGCTCAAAAAGTAAATGAGTCCACCCACCACTTTAATCATATCTTAGATCTTGTTCTGACTTATGGTATGGAAATAGAAGACTTAACAGTATTCCCTGAAAACTCCCTTCTGTCTGATCATTTCTTAATAACATTTACATTTACTCTGATGGACTACCCAGCAGTGGGGAATAAGTTTCATTACACTAGAAGTCTTTCAGAAAGCGCTGTAACTAGGTTTAAGGATATGATTCCTTCTTTATGTTCTCTAATGCCATATACCAACACAGTGCAGAGTAGCTACCTAAACTCTGTAAGTGAGATAGAGTATCTCGTCAATAGTTTTACATCCTCATTGAAGACAACTTTGGATGCTGTAGCTCCTCTAAAAAAGAGAGCTTTAAATCAGAAGTGCCTGACTCCGTGGTATAACTCACAAACTCGTAGCTTAAAGCAGATAACCTGTAAGTTGGAGAGGAAATGGCGTCTCACTAATTTAGAAGATCTTCACTTAGCCTGGAAAAAGAGTCTATAAAAAAGCCCTCCGTAAAGCCAGGACATCTTTCTACTCATCACTAATTGAAGAAAATAAGAACAACCCCAGGTTTCTTTTCAGCACTGTAGCCAGGCTGACAAAGAGTCAGAGCTCTATTGAGCTGAGTATTCCATTAACTTTAACTAGTAATGACTTCATGACTTTCTTTGCTAACAAAATTTTAACTATTAGAGAAAAAATTACTCATAACCATCCCAAAGACGTATCGTTATCTTTGGCTGCTTTCAGTGATGCCGGTATTTGGTTAGACTCTTTCTCTCCGATTGTTCTGTCTGAGTTATTTTCATTAGTTACTTCATCCAAACCATCAACATGTTTATTAGACCCCATTCCTACCAGGCTGCTCAAGGAAGCCCTACCATTATTTAATGCTTCGATCTTAAATATGATCAATCTATCTTTGTTAGTTGGCTATGTACCACAGGCTTTTAAGGTGGCAGTAATTAAACCATTACTTAAAAAGCCATCACTTGACCCAGCTATCTTAGCTAATTATAGGCCAATCTCCAACCTTCCTTTTCTCTCAAAAATTCTTGAAAGGGTAGTTGTAAAACAGCTAACTGATCATCTGCAGAGGAATGGTCTATTTGAAGAGTTTCAGTCAGGTTTTAGAATTCATCATAGTACAGAAACAGCATTAGTGAAGGTTACAAATGATCTTCTTATGGCCTCGGACAGTGGACTCATCTCTGTGCTTGTTCTGTTAGACCTCAGTGCTGCTTTTGATACTGTTGACCATAAAATTTTATTACAGAGATTAGAGCATGCCATAGGTATTAAAGGCACTGCGCTGCGGTGGTTTGAATCATATTTGTCTAATAGATTACAATTTGTTCATGTAAATGGGGAATCTTCTTCACAGACTAAAGTTAATTATGGAGTTCCACAAGGTTCTGTGCTAGGACCAATTTTATTCACTTTATACATGCTTCCCTTAGGCAGTATTATTAGACGGTATTGCTTAAATTTTCATTGTTACGCAGATGATACCCAGCTTTATCTATCCATGAAGCCAGAGGACACACACCAATTAGCTAAACTGCAGGATTGTCTTACAGACATAAAGACATGGATGACCTCTAATTTCCTGCTTTTAAACTCAGATAAAACTGAAGTTATTGTACTTGGCCCCACAAATCTTAGAAACATGGTGTCTAACCAGATCCTTACTCTGGATGGCATTACCCTGACCTCTAGTAATACTGTGAGAAATCTTGGAGTCATTTTTGATCAGGATATGTCATTCAAAGCGCATATTAAACAAATATGTAGGACTGCTTTTTTGCATTTACGCAATATCTCTAAAATCAGAAAGGTCTTGTCTCAGAGTGATTCTGAAAAACTAATTCATGCATTTATTTCCTCTAGGCTGGACTATTGTAATTCATTATTATCAGGTTGTCCTAAAAGTTCCCTAAAAAGCCTTCAGTTAATTCAAAATGCTGCAGCTAGAGTACTGACGGGGACTAGAAGGAGAGAGCATATCTCACCCATATTGGCCTCTCTTCATTGGCTTCCTGTTAATTCTAGAAGAGAATTTAAAATTCTTCTTCTTACTTATAAGGTTTTGAATAATCAGGTCCCATCTTATCTTAGGGACCTCGTAGTACCATATCACCCCAATACAGCGCTTCGCTCTCAGACTGCAGGCTTACTTGTAGTTCCTAGGGTTTGTAAGAGTAGAATGGGAGGCAGAGCCTTCAGCTTTCAGGCTCCTCTCCTGTGGAACCAGCTCCCAATTCAGATCAGGGAGACAGACACCCTCTCTACTTTTAAGATTAGGCTTAAAACTTTCCTTTTTGCTAAAGCTTATAGTTAGGGCTGGATCAGGTGACCCTGAACCATCCCTTAGTTATGCTGCTATAGACGTAGACTGCTGGGGGGTTCCCATGATGCACTGTTTCTTTCTCTTTTTGCTCTGTATGCACCACTCTGCATTTAATCATTAGTGATCGATCTCTGCTCCCCTCCACAGCATGTCTTTTTCCTGGTTCTCTCCCTCAGCCCCAACCAGTCCCAGCAGAAGACTGCCCCTCCCTGAGCCTGGTTCTGCTGGAGGTTTCTTCCTGTTAAAAGGGAGTTTTTCCTTCCCACTGTAGCCAAGTGCTTGCTCACAGGGGGTCGTTTTGACCGTTGGGGTTTTACATAATTATTGTATGGCCTTGCCTTACAATAAGTTCACAGATCCAAAGAGCCATGCAGATTTTGGTCGGAATTAATAACTTCAGAGCAATTTGCCATTTTAAATCAAATGACACCTCTTTCCAAACGTTATAATACAAACAACAGAACTCCAACTGACCAAAACCGTATTTTTTTTCCCCAAAAATGCGGCATCCTTTTTTTTTTTTTTTTATTTATGGAGTTACATTTGTGCCATTAATATTTGAAAGGAAATGATTTTGACAAAAACTACAGATTTTGTTTATTTCTATTTATGTCCAGAGATCAAGGATCCATCATGTACATCAAGGATCCACTGACCATGTACAGATTTTATTGATTTTATTTAAGTTCAGATATCAAGGATCCAGTGACCAATTTCATATTAATTTACTTCAAGACTCAATAAAATGTTGTTGACATAGAAAACCTGTATAGCCTACTTCTAGTACACAGAAAATTCACAAAAGGTATTGATAAGGGAAGCGAAAAAGAATCCAATTGATAAGCAGAATCGATAATGGCATCAATATTGATAAAATCTTATCAATACCCCTCCCTAAACACATCGCACCAATATGCATCGTATCGCATTATGGGGAATTGATTCGCTATCAAATACATATCAAATCGCATCATATCGTGAACAGGGATGAATTGTATCGCATCGTCTCACATCTGATCGTCATTATCTCACGTATCGTCACGTATCGCTATATGTATCGTATTGCTGGTAGTGTGTCGAAGTGCGTGTCAAATTGTTCTCAGTGATGAGATTCACATGCCTAGTTTGGACGGTCCTTTTTCACATGGAGCACCCTGCCAGTGTGCGCACTGAGTGGCCACTCCAGCCCATGGCAAAAGCGATATATGTTTATATCAAATCAAATCAAATCAAATCAGTTTTATTTATATAGCACCAAATCACAACAAACAGTTGCCCCAAGGCGCTTTATATGCAGTGCTGTCATTCTGCACATGCAAATTCCGCACTGCGCTTAGGGCACCATGCTGCCTGGGGGCACCACAAAAACCAAGCTTGTGAAAAATCATCGTTACAGGCTACTTGTAACGATATATCTAAAATTTGTGTTAAATGTTAATAGGTATAAGCAAAAGTAATCAGAGGAGGAGGCACATAGGCAGGAAGCAGCGTGGGCAGCTTCTGTGTGTGTGTCACCACCTGCGCGTCACAGCAGACCACTGATGAAAGTGGCTACCGCACTACAGACAAGAGGAGAGAGGGACTCTCTTCTTGGTTCTCCCAGCCTGGGAAAACCGCACGCACGGACTGACTGAGCTTGCAGGTAATTATCCGGACTGTGCACCGGAATCGTTGTTGCCACATCACAATGTTGCCAGTTTTTTTTAGTGAGGGCTTTTTTCTGCTGTTTTTCATATAAGAACTTGAATCTTCCAGATCATGAGTGTACAACCCCTGGCAAAAATTATGGAATCACCAGCCTCGGAGGATGTTCATTCAGTTGTTTAATTTTGTAGAAAAAAAGCAGATCATGACACAAAACTAAAGTCATTTCAAATGGCAACTTTCTGGCTTTAAGAAACACTATAAGAAATCAAGAAAAAAAGATTGTGGCAGTCAGTAACGGTTACTTTTTTAGACCAAGCAGAGGAAAAAAATATGGAATCACTCAATTCTGAGGAAAAAATTATGGAATCACCCTGTAAATTTTCATCCCCAAAACTAACACCTGCATCATATCAGATCTGCTCGTTAGTCTGCATCTAAAAAGGAGTGAACACACCTTGGAGAGCTGTTGCACCAAGTGGACTGACATGAATCATGGCTCCAACATGAGAGATGTCAATTGAAACAAAGGAGAGGATTATCAAACTCTTAAAAGAGTAAATCATCATGCAATGTTGCAAAAGATGTTGGTTATTCACAGTCAGCTGTGTCTAAACTCTGGACCAAATACAAACAACATGGGAAGGTTGTTAAAGGCAAACATACTGGTAGACCAAGGAAGACATCAAAGCGTCAAGACAGAAAACTTAAAGCAATATGTCTCAAAAATCGAAAAATGCACAACAAAACAAATGAGGAAGGAATGGGAGGAAACTGGAGTCAACGTCTGTGACCGAACTGTAAGAAACCGCCTAAAGGAAATGGGATTTACATACAGAAAAGCTAAACGAAAGCCATCATTAACACCTAAACAGAAAAAAAACAAGGTTACAATGGGCTAAGGAAAAGCAATCGTGGACTGTGGATGACTGGATGAAAGTCATATTCAGTGATGAATCTCGAATCTGCATTGGGCAAGGTGATGATGCTGGAACTTTTGTTTGGTGCCGTTCCAATGAGATTTATAATGATGACTGCCTGAAGAGAACATGTAAATTTCCACAGTCATTGATGATATGGGGCTGCATGTCAGGTAAAGGCACTGGGGAGATGGTTGTCATTACATCATCAATAAATGCACAAGTTTACGTTGATATTTTGGACAATTGAAAGGATGTTTGGGGATGATGAAATCATTTTTCAAGATGATAATGCATCTTGCCATAGAGCAAAAACTGCGAAAACATTCCTTGCAAAAAGACACATAGGGTCAATGTCATGGCATAGGGTCAATGTCAATGAGCAGATCTGATTTGATGCAGGTGTTAGTTTGGGGGATGAAAATTTACAGGGTGATTCCATACTTTTTCCTCAGAATTGAGTGATTCCTTATTTTTTCCTCTGCTTGGTCTAAAAAAGTAACCGTTACTGACTGCCACAATCTTTTTTTCTTGATTTCTTATAGTGTTTCTTAAAGCCAGAAAGTTGCCATTTGAAATGACTTTAGTTTTGTGTCATGTCTGTGATCTGCGTTTTTTCTACAAAATTAAACAACTGAATGAACATCCTCCGAGGCCGGTGATTCCATAATTTTTGCCAGGGGTTGTATGTGTTTTTTTTTAAGCCACTGCATCACTTTAATAGTGTCTAGTCACCCGGATCATTTTTGGAATCATGTTTTCTGGAATTAGGCTACAGAGAGCTGAATGATCCTTTTTTTTTTACAGCCAGGGCTCTGCAACACTTAATGCTTTAAATTCCACATACGATTAAATTCCCACTTATGCTCACTGATGTTAAATAAGCCTTAACTGCCGTATGATTGAACATTTTATTTCAAAATCACGACCCTGCTAAATGTTTTACTTCTGTATGCCACACTTAATGTTGCAGCTGCTGATTCTTTTCATTATTACTCTGGCATTGAAAATTGTACTCAATGGTGAACAATTTAGAGAGCCACATGTGCGCCATTAAAATGTCTGACAGAAAGCAGCTGTCAGTCAGGGCTATTTTTGGTCCGTTTGCTTCATGGTAAAACAAAACTGCAGAGTTAGATAACAAAAATAGCAATGTGAACAGAACTTTGAAACATATCTTTTTCTTGGTCAAAAAAGATTAAGTAACTTTGTAATCTGACCCACACCTCACTTGCATGGACAATGTAGGATTAAGGATCAATCACCAGGTACTTACTGAGGTATTTTGGCTTCATTTAGTTTTTGGCTTGAGGACCCACCCTATTCTCCATGTCTTTTTAAGGTCTGCTGTTCTAATATTGATCATAATATCAGCCTACATGAAAAAAAGCTGTATAAAAAAGTTACATTCAAAACATGTGCTCATCCAGTCAAAGAATTTCGAATTCTGCAAACGTTGCACCAATAGATACAATAAGTGAGCATTTTCTTGGAGATCCTTCTTATCAAAATGTATGACAGAATGTTTGCTAAGTTTTGATTATTGTGGGACATATTATACATTTCAGTGGAAAAGGGTTATAAATTATATACGAGGTCTATTAGAAAAGTATCCGACCTTATTATTTTTTTTCAAAAACCATATGGATTTGAATCACGTGTGATTACATCAGACATGCTTGAACCCTCGTGGGCATGCGAGAGTTTTTTCACGCCTGTCGGTTACGTCATTCGCCTGTGGGCAGTCTTTGAGTGAGGAGTGGCCCACCCTCTCGTCGATTTTTTCATTGTTTAGGAATGGCTCAGAGACTGCTGCTTTGTTTGATTAAAATTTTTTCAAAACTGTAAGGCACAACTGAGTGGACACCATTCGATAAATTCAGCTGGTTTTCGGTAAAAAGTTTAATGGCTGATGAGAGATTTTGGTCTGGTAGTGTCGCCGTAAGGACAGCCCACGGCGCCTGACAGCGATCTGCGCTTCAAGGCGGCAGCTTCTCGCCATTTCAAGTTGAAAACTTCCACATTTTAGGCTCTGTTGACCCAGTAAGTCGTCAGAGAACAGAGAACTTTCAGAAGAAGTCGACATGAGGAGTTTATTCGGACATTCCATTGTTAACGGACATTTTGTAATGAAAGAATGTGCGGGTAGAGTCGCATGTCGGGCCAGACCCGACCGCGGGGGGTTGCCACAGGAAAAACACCTCCGTTGGAAACCTTAACGGGCAAGTTGGAACATGCCCAAGCTGTTAAACAATTTCTCAGTTACTCACTTGTTGAAAGCCATCAAAAGCCGCCTGAATTTTACAAATGGTTTTCAACACGGAGGTGTTTTTCCTGTCGCGGCGCACACAGATTTGCCGAGTCATCACGGAAACGACTCGGCGAATTTGCGCGTACGTCTTTCATTACAAAATGTCCTTAAACAGTGGAATGTCCGCATAAAGTCCTCATGCCAGCCTCTTCTGAATCTTCTCTGTTCTCTCACGACGTCCTGGGTGAATTAAGCCTTAAATTAGGATGTTTTCAGGTCGAAACAGGCCGATGACTGCGCCTGGAAGCGCTGCATGACGTCCCGCTCCGTGGGAAGTCCTTACAGCGACAGAAACACCCCATAATCTCTCATCAGCCGTTAAACTTTTCACCGAAAACCAGCTTAATTTCTCGAATACTGTCCACTCGGATATTCCTCACAGGTCCAGAAAAAATTTTGATAAAGCAACGCGCGCCGTCTCGAGCAGCGTGTGAAACAAAGGAATTCAGCCGAGAGGGCGGGACCACATCTCACTCAAGGCCTGCCCACAGGGAAATGACGTCACCGACACGCGTGAAAAAACTCATGCATGCGCACTAGGGTTCAAGCATGATTGGTGTAATCGCACGTCATTCAAATCCATGTAGTTAAAAAAAATAAAAGGGTCGGTTTATTATCTAATAGACCTCGTATGGTTCTTGTTTGTACTGGCATTATTCTGACATTCAATTTATTTCTGTTTTGCCGCATTCTGATTTTCTTAAAGTCTAATGGTCTTTTTCTAGTGCCTGAGGTGATCAATGGAAATATGCTGACAGCCACAGTGGTGGGTTTGAATGCCTGGGTGGAATATGAGTTCAGGTTGGTGGCCCGCAACACTGTAGGCCTGGGAGAGCCCAGTCCAGCTTCAGCCAAGACCAGGACAGAGGATACCAGTACGTGAAAGATATCAATAAAGTATCAATACAGTAAGACATGTTCTGCTAAAACCATCTTTGTTTATACTATGGCTGTAAAAATGTCTTAACATGGATTAATTAATTACAGCACTAATAATGCATCATTTTTTAAAATATCAAAATTAATCACGCTTTAATCCATTCTGTTTTGATGTCTGTTACTTGGTTGGGTGATAGTGTTACTTACTTTTGAACATTTTGCCAATCCTGCCCAATATATGTCTGTGTACAATTTTGTGTGGTTTTGCATATCCACAGTGTACAAATTAACTTTATGTTGTTCTCTGACATGAGGAATAAAAACAGCCTTGTTAATGGTTCCCAGGAGGCCTATATACAGTGACAAAGTAATACGGCTGATTTTTATTCTTCTGACCTTGGCAATGCATAATATCCTGAGCAGAGCGGAGAATCAGATGCTCAAACGAGTTATATTTGTGACCCCCAACAGTTAATAAGCTAAACCTAGATTTATAAATAAGAGCAACACCCCCGCCTTGCTTCGCATCACGAGGGACGTAACTAAATGTATATGCTGGTGGGCAGGCTTCATTTAAGGGGAGGACAGCTGTAGGTTTAAGCCAGGTTTCACATAACCCAATCATATCTAAGTGAAGATCAATAATTTAATCATTAATCAACAATGATTTTGAGGACAGTGATCTTATGTTAATGAGACCTAGTCTAAGAACCTCAGTGTGGTTGACAGTTGAACTGTTTGGGTTTAGGGGTGGTTCCAGAGTAGCATATATAAGATGCCTAGAAGTAGGTTTAGGTTTGAGACATTCCACGCGCGTTGTAGGTAGCAGACATGAAATCTTTGCTATTGCTGCAACAACCACTGGGCCATCCATAATTTCAACATCATCCAATACAGTAATGGATAATAAGTTTGCAAAGCATATCTCTCTATGATTTTTATGGACACATCTACAGAAGCAGGCCACAGTCTCAACTTGTTGAATTTCCTCCCTGGCAGATAAACTGCATTATCACCATAGTGGATTTTCTGCACTAATTTCCCTGCTAAGCTAATGGATTCCACATCCACATTTGTCATAAGCCTTGCAGGGTCTCTAATCACCTGCTCCATGGCCTGCTGTAGATTCCTAATGTTACCCTCCCTGTAGAGCTCTATCTATGTTCGCAGACAAGATGGCAGCACCTTCTCCAATATGGTGGAGGCCATCCGGCATCATCAGGCCACGGTGGCCCCAGAACATAGGCCAGTTATTAATAAAGCTAAAGCTTTGCTGTTGACAAAACTGCACCAGCCACCTGTTTAATGATGTCAGCCTGCTAAACGCCTCATCAGTACCCCGGGAGGGGAGGGGACCAGAGACTATTAATTGATGCCGACACATCTTTCTGGCAAGGTCTCTCTGTGTCCATTTTTGTGACCTCTGAGTGCTTCATCCTGATATCATTGGTGCCAACGTGAATAACTATGTGACTATATCTCATGTCATGTTCCTTAGTCTGTCTTTCCTTCTGCAGCATCAGCACCCTAAGATGGGATGCAATGTCGGGAGCTCTGGCCGCAGGAATACATTTAACGTCAGCCGGCGTCTGTAACCTGACTTTGCGGTTGATAGAATCCCCTATCACTGAAGTCCGGTGTTTCGGCCTGGAGATAGGAGTGGAAGTCACTTGTGGGCTCGGTAAATTCACATCAGGTAAATCCAAGGGGGAGAACCAATTCACAGTTCGCAGTGGCGAGTGTGATCAGGGTGCCACAACCGGGCACCAAGCCCTACGGGGCTTCCTCCGTCTAGCCACAGTCCAAAAACTGTCCTCCACAGCCGGCATTTCTAGGCTGATGCTAATGGGCTCTCTAGCCGGCCCAGCACTAACCTCATCTGGAGTGCCCATAACATCTAACTCCACTGCATTAAGAAGCTGCTCTAACTTTCTGACATGGCTCTCTAAGAGAGCCACCCTATCTTCCAGCATCATACAGGATTTATGGAGGGTGTAAAGTAGGTAAAGTAGTGTACTTTGTGCACTAGGAAATTCAAGAGTATAGCCAAGCAAGCACAAGCTAACCAATAATGGTTAAGCTATCCACTCCTAAGGCTCACACAGACGCAAATAAATGAATTAAAGTTCACAGCAGTTATACTGAAAGAGAAGCAGAAGTATTAGACATGTAGGAACAGTATATATATATATATATATATATATATATATATATATATATATATATATATAAACCACTCCTAAGATTAACACAAGAGTAAAGTACTAAGCTAAAGTTCACAACAGTTACACTAACAGTTAACTAACAAAAGTATATAAAAAAAAATGACAGCACTAATAAGCAGGCTACAAATCAGTTTTTAATTTTCTTTTACATTTTTATATGTTTGATATTTCATGTTCAACATCTCCAACACCTCACAAGTCTATGAATGTTTCCACTTTTTTGCTGATTTAAGCATCTTTTATGACTGACGCAGCTTGTTTAAGACCTCTGTGACACACAGTAGTGTGCAAAGTTTGTAGGCATCGCAGGGTTATAATAAAACTAGTGTTTGATGCCCCTCCCCAACCTTATTTTTTGTCAACACAAAATCAATTACAATAAAAGTGAATATGTGAGCTATGTTTTTATTCTATTAGAATACTACTACTGCTACTACTACTACTACTACTACTACTAATAATAATAATAATAATTCAATTTAAATATAATTCCATTTATTTTATTGGTATAGTGCCAAATCACAACAGTGTTTCCTCAAGGCACTTTACACCTTACACGTGCCCTGTGACCAAGCACACGGCAACAGTGGAAAGGAAAAATTCCCTCTGGATGTAGCATAACTTCAGAGGTAAAGAAGAAGAGAATGAGAGCTAAACAAAGAATCAGATGGTGGAAGGTGAAGGACAAAAACTGTTGCAAGAAATTCACTGAGCAGGTGAGAGATGCACTGGATGGAGGGGAAGCAATTTTGAACAACTGGAAAAGTACTGCAGATGTGGTGAGGGAGACAGCTAGGAAGGTACTGGGTGTGACATTTGGACAGCAGAAGGAAGACGAGGAGACTTGGTGGTGGAATTAAGATGTCCAAGAAAGCATAAGGATTAAGAAGTTTACCAAAAGAATTGGGATAGTCGGAGAGATGAAGAAAGTAGACAGTAGTACAAGAAGATGTGGCGTAAGGTGAAAAGAGAAGTGGCAAAAGGTAAGGAAAAGGCGTATAATGAGTTGTACAAGAAGCTGAATAGTAAGGAAGGAGAAAATGACTTGTACAGATTGCCTACACAGAGCTGGAAAGGATGTGCAACAGATTAGGGTGGTAAAGAATGGAGATGGTAATGTGCTGACAAGTGAAGTGTGTTGAGAAGGTGGAGGGAATATTTTGAGGAGCTGATGAATGAAGAAAATGAGAAAGAGAAAAGGCTGGATCATGTGGAGAAAGTAAATCATACAGGGTAAGAGATAAGTAAGGATGAAGTGAGGGCAGCTATGAAGAGAATGGCGAGTGGAAAGGCAGTTGGTCCAGATGACATATCAGTGGAGTCATGGAAATGGGCAGTGGAGTTTCTAACCAGATTGTTTAATAAAATCTTGGAAAGTTAGAGGATACCTGAGGAGTAGAGACAAAGTGTGCTGGTTCCTATTTTTAAGAACAACATCTGTTTTAGTAATCCGTCACTATCCATGGTACCCCCAATTCCTCTTTCTAATGTATTTAAGATTTTGTGCTTCTGTAATGTTAGTAGTGATAAATACCACTTCATCTGGATTTTGTTTGGAACTATTTCTTTCTCTGAATGTCCAGATGTTTTACTGCTGTACATGCTGACTGTAGGCTGTTAGAAAATCCCAATTCCTCAAACCATTTCACACCTATTCCAAAAGGGTGCCATTCTACTACGATTGCCCACGATATAAAAAAGTCCAAAAACAGGATAAAACAGCTTAATCCGACTTCCTAATAGGCCACATAATATAATCGAACAGATTTTATCTTCTAAAAATGTATTGAAAAATGTATTGTAAAATGTTTTGTAAAATGTACTGAATACATTAACTGAACCTAAACAAAAAAGTAAGTATATTTTAATAAAAGCAATAGTTGAAATGTGTTGGATTTACTAAAAACACACCAGATGCCCTTCATGACACAGCTCCACATTACACAAAGAAATGTGGCAGGGGTGGGGTTTGAACCGAGAAGTTTATGTATTCAAACCAAGTGCACTAACCACTTGGCCACAAACCCTACTGTCTGTACCTAAAATAATTCTTTAACTACAAGTTTGAATTTCTATCACAGCACTTTACAGTATTTAGTAATACTGTAGTAATGGGCGCAATTTGGTGGGGGATAGGGGGGACATGTCCCCCCCACCTTTTCAACCAGGGGGGACAGAATATGGTATGCCCCCCCCCCCACCTTCTGACATATATGTGTGTACTTGAAACATGCTATGCCAGTCTTATATGCAAACCGTGTCAGTGTTATGTGTAAAATCATGTCAGAATAGTATCTTTGTTTCTGCAAGTTTGTATTGTTAGCAGCATTGACTTGTTTACAACATCTGTGTCTTGTTTGTCACACTCAAAATTTTGTGGGACTGCATTTGACCAGATTTGAAACCAAAAATAGTTGCCTCTAGGGACTAGTGTCTACACAGACACACTTTGCCCCCCCCCCCCCCCCCCATTTCTAGTTCTAAATTGCACCCTTGGTAATATTGAATGCAACTTTGTTGCCATAATATTTCTGTGTCTGATTTACCCAATGTCCTGACCAAACTTAAGTTAACTTCACAGTTTACTTAAGTTTGGTCAGGATGTTAAAGTCCTCAGATACTTACTCAGATACTTAGTAAATATAAATCAGCTTTCCTTGTGAGATTGACTAGGATTTGCTAAATATATTTTGGCGATATAACTCATCATTTGGCATGGAATTACTAAATTCAGCACATTTTAACTGTTGCTTTGATTAACACATACTTTTTTTGTTTAAGTTCATGTATTCAATACTTTTTAATCAAAATTGTAGAATTTAAAATCTATTCAATTGTATTATGTGTCAATTTGTTGCCACAATTTTTGAGTAACCATTGGTTAAAGTTTTTACAGTGAAGTGAAGCACTGTGAATACTTTATTCACACCGTATCCAAGAAACACCACCTGTTCCTTTAATTTTATTGACTTTATTATTTTTAGATTATTTATTTATTGCAATACTATGCACAGCTAAACTACATAAATGATGACATCTGGAGCATCATGATGCTAAATTGTCCATCCAATCAGAAGTCCAGACATGAAGGTGAAATGGACATTGAAGCAATAATTTTCTAACTTGAATGCAAATAATGTTACAAATATTTGTGAATGTTATAGTCAAAACCCAAAGTGAATTGTTGAACTCAAGTACAGGAAGCTGACTGGACAAGATGAACAGAATTTATTATACAAATGTGCAACAGAATTTCAAAACATGCTGGAGCATGGACTCCCAGACCGGGCTGCCATTGAAACAGGGAGCTGTAGTTCGAAGGAACTAGGATTGAATAAGATGATCAGGTTTGGCCGGGAGGAATGGAGACACAGGAAACAAAACCAGGAAGCGAAGGTGAGGTGGTGACAGTGACCGGAACCAGGTGGCCGCCTGCAGAACTCATGAGGTGCGGGATCTCTGCAAAGGAGGACAGGTACAGTGAGTGATGTCATGGAAATGCCCAAGAACAACAGGCATAAGAACGCACTAATTCTCATACACACTCAGTAACTGTGTATGAATGCACTGAGCCTTGAGGTTGAAAAGGCTGCGTAAGAACACACAAACTATGAATATGACAAATGGGTTTCTGGCAACGATGGAAGTGTTGAGCCAGGGTTTAAATACAGCAGGTGATCATGAATAGGAGGTGCGGTGAGCAGCTCTGTGACACCCCACCTGGAAACACACAGAGGAAAAAAGGCAGGACCAAGCAGGGTCTAAAGCAGCATACAACAGTCCTATTGTGCAGAAAATTTGACAT
Organism: Thalassophryne amazonica; assembly: GCF_902500255.1. NCBI lineage: Eukaryota > Metazoa > Chordata > Actinopteri > Batrachoidiformes > Batrachoididae > Thalassophryne > Thalassophryne amazonica. Next base: position 137,475,041 of record NC_047105.1, on the reverse strand, counting down.
TTTGAGTTTATGTACATTGTAAGCTCTTGTTCAATCTGGGGTCTCATGCATTCACTGGGATCCTTGGGGAAGGGTCCTGGGATCTTGTCCTATCCTTTGGGTCCTAACACTTATATCAAAGAGAAGTCAAGTGATAATTTCAAATAGGTAAATCGTAGAACAGTCTTGTCAAACATAATACTACTTTGTGGACTGCATATTTCATGCAAAAGTATGAAATACAAAGGAGGCACACTCTGGTCAGCAACACTCTGGCTTGTTTTAAGTGTTACCATTGAGGTTTTTTTTGTTTGTTTGTTTGTTTTTTAGTACATTGTAATCCATAATTATTTTCCAACATGGTCTGCTTCACTTTACCCCTCCAAAAATGTAATATAAGATATCGTTAGATTGCCTGCTAATAATAATTTTTCATCAAATATATGGTATAAATTTTCCCCCTTTCCCCACCCTGCCCCTGCAGATGCAAGAAAAAAAACCTTGCAGTACTTCACAATAGTTTGAATTATATTCTCAAACAATTTTAATCATCAATCTGATGATCTGTGGAAAACATTAACCACAATACACTCGATGTATCATAGGAAAACATGCGTTTTCATCAACTGCACGTCATTAATTCATGACCCCCATGAAATTATTCAAATTTTTGTTGCTTTTTTTAACTCACTATTACTAACCCTACTCCTTCCCCCAACCCTAACCATAACCACCCCCCCTCCCCGCTTCACTTTTAATTCCGTGCAGCCATCACGGAATGAATTAGAATGAATTTGTGCTGTGGTGACAAAAATGTGGTGCGTTTCGTTACGATATCATGAACCAGTAGAATAATGTATATTTTGTGCTGTTGAATCACAACATGCCGTGAGACTGGGTTGGTACACCGGGGTATGAATCCTGCTCCTGCTGCCTGTCTGTGTCCTTCAACAACACGCTTAATTTATACTGTCTAACCTGTGTTGGACTGGTGGTCAAGGCGAGTCGTAGACTCTTACCTGCTTGATGCTACAGAATCCAGAGATAAGAACTGGCACCAAATATTTGCTCGTTTTGAAATGGATGCCTGTAACACATTTCAAAAAAGCTGGGACAGGGCATCAAAAGACTGGGAAAGTTGATGAATGCTCAAAGAACACCTGTTTGGAACACCTGTCTGGAACAGGTTAATTGGAAACAGTTGAGTGTCATGATTGGGTATAAAAGGAGCATCCTATACGTCAGTGCTCGCCCGTCACACACACAGCAGCTCATCATTTGGTGTTCCTTCAGAGGTGAGCCTTATTACAATCTGCACACCTGTCTTTCATCTTCTCATTACATGTCCCTATTTAAATAGGGACATGTAAGAAAGAAAGCATTATTCAGCGTTTCATTTAAAGTATTTAAGTAAAGTAAAGATCGGATTAGCCATGAAGCTAACAGCGGCCTACCCAGGCCGGCGGCGTCGGCAGAGGTGAACCACCCAGGCCCGCGGCGTCAGTGGAGGCGATCCATCTAGGCCCGCGGCGTCGGCGACCCACCCAGGTCCGCGGCGTTGGCAGAGGTGAACCACCCAGGCCCGCGGCGTCGGCGGAGGCGATCCATTCAGGCCCGCGGCGTCGGCGGAGGCAATCCATCCAGACCCGCGGCGTCGGCGTCAACGATCCATCCAGGCCCGCGGCGTCAGCGATCCATCCAGGCCCGCGGCATCAGCGTCGGCGATCCATCCAGGCCCGCGGCATCGGCGGAGGCGATCCATCCAGGCCCGCGTCGGGGGAGGCGACCCATCCAGGCCCGCGGCGGTGGGGGAGACGATCCATCCAGGCCCGCGGCATCGGCGGAGGTTAACTAACTCCGCTAGCTATCGGCTATCCTAAAGCTAAGTCACTCTACTTGTCATCATGTCACCTAAAAGAACCCCATTAGCGGAGGAGAATGAGGACATTAGGAAGGCACTCAACTTTCTTTCACATGAAGTCTGTGAGATCAAATCAAAGCAAGACAAGATTTTGCAACTTGTGGAGGAAGTTGCAAAATTACGGGCGCAGGTCGAGTAGAAGGACAGGAAAATCGCAGCCCTGGAATGAAGAGTGGATGATTTGGAACAATACTCAAGAATAAATGATGTTATTGTGACTGGGTTGAAGATAAAACCGCGGTCATATGCGCACGCTGTGACCGCAAACAGTGTGGACAGAGCCGGCGAGCTGGAGATGAGCTCCGCGGAGCAACAAGTGGCAGCTTTTCTCACGACCAGAGCCATTCATCTGGACGTGGACACCATCGAGGCTTGCCACGTTTGTGAGCAGGAAAAACAAAATTGCACTAATGAAACAAGGGAAAAAGCTAAAGGGTACGAATGTTTATCTGAACGACCATTTAATAAAAAAGAATGCTGATATTGCCAAGAAAGCCAGATATTTATGGAAACAAAATAAAATACAGAATACGTGGGTTATGAACTGTAAAGTATACATTAGGTACGCCTGAGGAAGCTAAGGTATTAGTTATCAAAGACATAGAAGAACTGAATAAATATGAATGAGGATAAAACTGGCTTTTTTGTACTGGTTTTGGGTTGATTGTGATTATTGATAAAAATCTATAGATAACATAATGACCATTGACAGTGATCAGTTTATTTCAGCCCAGGAGCTCGGTTTGGAAACATTTACTCACTGTAATTCTGCTTCCCACCCCTTTGGACTTGAAATCGAACCTAACTCCTTTTTCACTGAAAAAATAGTACGGCAATGTAATTATTTTACAGAACAACAACTAAAAGAGTATAAAATTAACAATGGGGCCTTTTCAATTATACATTTTAATAATAGAAGTCTTCTTCAAAACATGTCCAGTATAAGTGATTGTTTGTCAACAACCAAATAAAGCTTTTCAGTTATTGCAATCTCAGAAACATGGCTAACGGATGATAACAAAGATTTAGTACATCTGGACGGTTATGCATTGTTTCTAGTGAATAGGCAGAGGAAAAGGGGCGGAGGCGTAGCACTTTATGTAAGGTCTGATTATAACTGCAAACTTGTTAACAATATGTCATTTACAGTGGACAATATTATGGAATGTGTTACTGTGGAAATCATAACCATGAATTCTAATAATATCATTGTTAGCTGCATATACAGAGCTCCTGGAGCAAACATTGATTCTTTTGAAGAAATAGTTATGGCAACATATAAATATAACAAAATCAATAGAAATAAGTATTTATTTGTCTGTGGAGATTTTAATGTAGATTTTTTGAATCCTCACAATCATCCACAAACCACCTCTTTCATAAATTCCTTATACTGTTTAGGATTATTTCCAACTATCACTCATTGAAGCAGAATCACTGTTAACTCTACAACCCTTATTGATAATATTCTATCTAATGCTATATCTGGTAATCTCACAGCAGGAATTTTGGTAAGTGATATTAGTGATCATTTGCCAGTTTTCACTGTGTTTGCATCACAGGGTCATAGTAGTAGTAATCACCAAAGTGAACTAAAAACCTTGAGGAGAACAGTAACACCTGTAACCATTGATAACTTTAGGGAGGAATTATTGCGCCAGAACTGGGATGAGGTGTATGTTGATGATGTTGATGAATATTATAATGCTTTTATTTCAACTGTCTCCAGGTTATATGACAAACATTGTCCTCTTGTTAACATAAGGCACAGAAATCGATATTGTCACAAACCATGGATAACTAAGGGACTTCAGAATGCATGTAAAAAGAAGAACTTGTTGTATAAACAATTTATAAAATTAAGAACAAAGGAAGCTGAAACTAAATACAAAATATATAAGAATAAATTAATATTATGAGATTTTCTAAGAAAAGATATTATAGTGAGATACTGGGTATAAATAGAAACAACATCAAAAACACATGGAATATTATAAATGAAATAATAAATAAGAGTAAAAATGTTAGAGATTATCCTTCATTTTTTCATTTAAATAGTAACAATATGATTGACAACAAGTCTATTGCTAATCACTTTAATGAATATTTTGTTAATGTTGGGAAAAATCTTGCTAGTAGTATTGACTCATCGAATAACAACTTCTGGGTCAATAATACATCATTTAATAAATCTATGTCAATGTTTATTGGTGGCACTGATGAGAGAGAAATAATTGACTTGATGTATGGTTCCAAAAGTAAGAAATCAACTGATTTTAACAGTTTGGATATGGCTTTATTGAAAAAAATTATTGATTGTATAGTAAAACCTTTCAATTACATTTGCAATTTGTCACTGAGCACTGGTACATTTCCCTCTCAAATGAAAATAGCCAAAGTAATACCTCTGTTTAAATCCGGCGATAAACACACCTTTTCTAATTATAGACCCATTTCACTTTTGCCACAATTTTCCAAAATTTTTGACAAAATTTTGCTAAGAGACTGCAGGAATATTTATCAAAATACGGCATACTCTGCGAAGAAAAATACGGATTCAGAAAGTCTCGGACTACATCACTTGCTGTGATGGATTTGGTGGAAAATATAGCGACTGCAATTGATAATAAACAATACACATTAAGCATTTTCTTTGATTTAAAGAAAGCATTTGACACAGTTAATCATGGAATACTATTATCTAAATTTCAGCAATACGGAATCAGAGGTCTTGCATATGATTGGATTAATAGTTATTTACATGGTAGATTTCAGTATGTTCATTTTAACAATATCAATTCTGAACTCCGGGAAATTACGTGCGGTGTGCCACAGGGATCAGTATTGGGTCCATTGTTATTATTACTGTATATTAATGATATAAGCTGGGTGTCGAGATCACTGAGGTGTGTCGTCTTTGCTGATGACACAACTGTGTTTTGCAGTGGTGCTAATGTCGAACAGCTTCTGGACATGGTGGAGAATGAATTGGGAAAGTTCAAGGCTTGGTTTGATGCCAATAAATTGTCACTCCACCTTGGGAAAACTAAATGTATTATATTTGGACATAAACAATTACCTACATTTAAAAATTTGACTATAAACAATACAGAAATAGAGGTAGTAACAGAGAATAAATTCCTTGGTGTTATAATTGACAATAAACTAAGTTGGAAAGTACATATAAACTATATTAAATCAAAAATGTCCAAATCTATCGCCATTTTGTATAAAGCCAAAGACATACTATCAGGGGAAGGGTTACTTACTTTATACCATTCATTAATAGCACCATATATGACATATTGCATTGAGTTGTTGGGAAATACTTATAAATCAAACACTAATCAAATATTCCTTCTACAAAAACGAGCCATACGTATCATCTGCAATAAACACTTTCATGAACCAACTCATTCCCTATTCATTTCTTTGAATGTAATAAAATTTAGAGATATGGTGGAGTACATTACACTACAGATTTTGTTTAAAGCAAAAAACCAAGCCTTGCCGAGACATGTCCAGAGGCTGTTCGAACTGTGGGATTCTGAGTATAGTTTACGTGGCTGTGTATTATTCAAGAAACCATTAATTCGCACCAATGTAAAAGGTTTTTGTGTATCTGTGACAGGGGTGAGGATGTGGAATGAGTCTCCTATTGAGATCAAAACGTGTGGTACTCTGGCATGTTTTAAGCAACTCTGCAAAAAAGTAATTGTTTCAAAATATTGTAGTGGGATCGTCGTGAAGTGACTGTGTCAAATATGTAATGTTTGCTTGTGTGGAAGTATATATGCTTAGGTATATGTGGGTATGTCCTGTAATATGACTGGGAAGCGTATATGATGGTATATGTATTGTACAAGTATTTGTGTGTATATATATATGTGTGTGTATATATATATATATATATATATATATATATATATGGAAGTGTGTGTGTGTATATATGTGTTTGCATACGTGTGTGTGTGTGTGTGAATATAATTAGTAGTGAGTGTATTTATTGATTTCGTGGAATAAGGGGTGGGTCTTGATAAGTTATGCTTTTACCCACCCCCTTTCGGTCACATGGGTTTTGATTTTGGTTAGTTTTGGACTGTTGTGTTTTGTTTTCTGTTTTGCTGTATTGTTTTGTATTTGTAAATATTGTATTTCTTTTTTTATTCAACCATGTGTCGAAATAAAATAATTCAGTTCAATTCAATTCAATTCAACTTTCTACATGTAAGTGGCAAGGCTGAAAACCAACATTGAATGCCTGTGACCTTCGATCCCTCAGGCGGCACTGCATTAAAAACCGACATTGTGTAAAGGATCTTACCGTGTGGGCTCAGGAACACTTCAGAAAACCGTTGTCAGTTAACACAGTTTGTCGCTATATTTACAAGTCCAAGTTAACCCCTTAACGCCTATTGTCGCATATATGCTACAATATTTGACTCAAATATGCAACATACCAAATTGACCAGTATGCCTGTTGTCGCAAATTTGCAACATACCATTATTATTATAACATTATAACATAAAGTCATTACCAAAATACCAAAATTACTATTTATTTTTGTGCAAAAGTGAAATTAATAATCACAACATTATTTACCATCTACTTAAAGGCAAAACACACACAAAACATTTTTTTATATACAGCTATATAAATTCAGGCGTTAAGGGGTTAAGACCCTGGACTGTTGAACAACTGAAGTCGTACATCAAGCAAAAATTGGGAAAGAATTCCACCTACAAAGCTTCAACAATTAGTGTCCTCAGTTCCCAAATGCTTATTGAGTGTTGTTAGAAGGAAAGGTGACGTCGATTGGTCACAAACAGTCATTCATGTCATCAGGAGAGTCATCAGGAGAGGCGTCAGTCCCATCGTTAGGAGGGACAGCTGCCCTGTCATTAGGAGGGTGCTAACTAGAGCACAATTGGTGCTAATTAGAATAATTGTTAGTCACTAGCCAATAGCAGTCTGCCTTTTGGTAGGAGGGGTCTGGTTAGGTTTAAAATTCCAACTTTTGCTGGCTTCTGTTATTCCTCTCTACAAGAGTCAAGACAGAATCAGACTACAGGAGCAACATTTTTAGCTGAGGTAGCATCTGCGATTAGGTGAAACGTCCTCACATCAAGCCCAGTCCAGTCGAAGATTCAAGCTTCTCTGCTAAGGAAAGGTGATGTAACACAGAGGTAAACATACCAGTGTCCCAGCTTTTTTGAAATGTATTGCAGGCATCCATCGCAATATCAGCAAATATTTACACAAAAAAGTTTACGAGTTTGAACATTAAATATCTTGTCTTTCTGGTGTATTCAATTGAATACAGGTTGAAGAGCATTTGAAAATCATTGTATTCTGTTTTTATTTAGATTTTGCACAATGTCCCAACTTCAAATTTAATTGGATTGTATTTTTATGTCAAATTTGGCAATTTGTGTGTTACCATATTTTCCTTTCAATGAAAAACAATCATGAAATTAATCTAAAAAGTGAAACTAATGACGTAAACTATGAAACAGGTGTAGAAAAACAGTGCCATACTGTAGAGTTTTGCAAAACTTGAGTTAGCTCGAGACAGTTTGATTAGGATGGATAGGACACTATTAACTCAACTCATAATTTGCTTCATAATTGATCAAAACTGAAGCATTTTTAAGTTTTAAACCCTATACAAAGTGAAATTGCCAATTTTCACCATTTGTGCTGTTTTTTTTTTTTACCCCATAACTTCATAACCATCATCGATAGATAGCCATAGCCATAGATAGCCCAAACTACAGATTTTTGGAATTGCTATAATTAGAACAATAATGTGACATAGTTTTCAATATGACTGCAACATTTTTAAATGTTGAACCCTTTGTTATCCTTTATTGACCCCTCCTGTCTGCAACTGTGTCCTGGGATGGCAACAATACATAAATATTAACTCGGATATAATGAGTAAATTATATTGCCTATTGCCAGCCTTGGTGGTAGTGACACACCCATTTTCAAGCATCTGGCCTAAGGACGAGCACCTGTGTTTTGTATTTCAGACACTGTCAGGTAAAAGGTCAGGATGAGGCCTTCAATGCTTTGTCATTTTAAGGTGGTGGAGAATTTGGGCAACCATTTTTTTTCCAAGACCCTGTTTTGTGACTGACTTAATGGAGCAATTATGATTTTAAAAGATAGAGCCGTGTGTTATCAGCAGAGAAAGTGCTGCACAAGTGCTTCTCCTGCAACGTTATCAGTTTTTCCATCATCAAGCTTCAGCACGCAAACAGCCGAGCGGGGGGAGCAGAAAAGGCGCGAGCAGAGTGTCATTTCCAACTATCACATTTAGCAGACAGATCTTTGCTCACTGTTTATGCACAGTGACATTTGGGTGATGTCTCATATGTGTTTTGTGGGGAATGTTTATTTTTGCACAGGGTGAGGGATTTGTGGGGCATAAAACAGCAGACAGTATCTGCAGCAGGCAGCCTTGGTGCGCGGCCGTGAGTACAGCTGAGGCTTGTCATCGAGCTGTGTAAACTGTGTTCTAATTGCTCCCCTCTGGGCTTTACCTCTCAGTTCCTGATACAGCTCCCACTGATGTTGGAGGTGGAGGCGGCACAAAGTCTGAATTAGTGATAACATGGGAGGTAAGTCATCTGTCACATTTTACTGTTCTGTCCTTCGTGGAGTAATGGTTAATTGTGCAGAATTGAATGGAGCAATTTTATGACCCACATTAGAGGGAGGCACCTCTCCTCCGGCTTCGTGCCATTTTTCCCTCCAAACGTGAGTGTAGCCAGGAGCACAGGGCACTTCCTTTGAAGGGTTTTGCACTTTAGCTACAATTACATTACTATGACAGAGGAAAAGATAAGGTAAAAGGTGTGCAGAAGGTGTCGGTGTGTAACCACACAAGCTATTTTGGGCTGCACAGAGACGGGCCTGCCTGTTTCATCATCTGTATGCATTTTAATATCACTATAGTTTTGTGTTTCGCTCCCAGCCCGTGCCCGAGGAACTGCAAAACGGGGAGGGCTTCGGCTACATCATCGCCTTCAGGCCAGTGGGCGCCGTCACGTGGACGCGCGCAGTCATCTCCATACCTGGCGTGGCGTGTTATGCATTCCGCAACGACACCATCCCGCCCTTCTCGCCATTTGATGTGAAAGTGGGGGTGTACAACAACCGTGGGGAAGGGCCCTTCAGCTCCATTGCGACTGTCTACTCAGCAGAGGACGGTACAGTACCAAGAGTAATGCTTCAATAAGCTCTAATATGTCCACTGTGACCTTGAATAGTAATGATGAAATGATTCCTTCCCTCCCTCTCAAGCTGGAATGTCAAATTGATATTAGTTATCGTGCTGGTAGATTGCAGGAAATCCTAGCCGACACTTAGCACACGGCGCTGTCAGTAAGGTATCCTGTTAATTGAATTTGCTGACCAGATAGTCTTCCCTTATGTCAGTCACACGTCCCATTAAAGGAGAGCGAGTAAAATAGCTGGTGTGTTCTGTGGCTTATTATTGCTCTCTATGTGTGTGTGTGTGTGATGTTGGATGATTCTCACCAGTGCTTTATTTCTGCAGTCCCCAGTGTGGCCCCTAAGAGGGTTGAGGCTGGAAGTGTGTCTGCAGAGCAAGTTGAAGTGATCTGGGAAGCGCTCCCTGCCCTCCCTGAAAGAGTTCTTGGATATGAGGTTTGTTATGACTCACTGCATCGACTAAACAGAGATGGAAAATGTCTTTATTCTGCTTTACAGATACCATACTAACCTTCCCTTGCCAAAAAAAAAAAAAAAAATCAATCTTTTATTCTTACTTAAAGGGCATATCTCACCCCAGTCAACACTATCTTTTAAAAAATTATATACCACATTATGAATCATTGCTTCCAAAAATAAAATTACCCATACGGCATCTGAAAAATGCAAACAGATTCAGAGGTATTTTTAGCCGTAAAAGTGACGTAACCTCAGGTGCTGAACACCATGTGTCTGAAGGTCACTCCACCTGTGTCCACATCATGACTTACTTGAGTATGCACAGTCAATCTGGGTTTAGTCTCCAAATATAATATGGTTTTAATATGGTTTTAAAACAAATCTGTGCATTTTGTGAACAACAAATGTATTTGAAACCTGCGGGGTATTCAGATACAAACTAAACAACATTGCATATGAGGTCTGTCAATAAAGTATAGGTCCTTTTTATTTTTTCAAAAACTATATGGATTTCATTCATATGTTTTTACGTCAGACATGCTTGAACCCTCATGCGCATGCGTGAGTTTTTCCACGCCTGTCGGTGACGTCATTCGCCTGTGAGCACTCCTTGTGGGAGGAGTCGTCCAGCTCCTCGTCGGAATTCCTTTGTCTGAGAAGTTGCTGAGAGACTGGCGCTTTGTTTGATCAAAATTTTTTCTAAACCTGTGAGGCACATCGAAGTGGACCCGGTTCGAAAAATTAAGCTGGTTTTCGGTGAAAATTTTAACGGCTGATGAGAGATTGTGAGGTGATACTGTCGCTTTAAGGACTTCCAACACAGCGGGACGTCACGCAGTGCTCCCAGGTGCCGTCGTCAGCCTGTTTCAAGCTGAAAACCTCCACATTTCAGGCTCTATTGATCCAGGATGTCGTGAGAGAACAGAGAAGTTTCAGAAGAAGTCGGTTTCAGCATTTTATCTGGATATTCCACTGTTAAAGGAGATTTTTTTAATGAAAGACGTGTGGGCGGATTGCAGCGTCGACTCGCAGCCGCCACGACGCTCCGCCACAGGAAAACACCTCTGTTGGAAGCCTTAAGGACAAGTTGGAACATGCCCAACTGTTAAACAATTTCTCATATACTCACTCCACTGAAAGCCATCAAAAGCCGCCTGGATTTTACAAATGGTTATCAACACGGAGGTGTTTTTCCTGTGCCGCCGCTCCGCACCGGCTGTGTCCCGACGCGCGGACCCGTCCGCACATCTTTCATTAAAAAAATCTCCTTTAACAGTGGAATATCCGGATAAAATGCTGAAACCGACTTCTTCTATTACCTTGCAAACTACACAATTTGAAATAGCAAATTCTAAACATTACTGTTAATGATTGCAGATGCTGTAGCCACCTCCCAGTTTGGTACCATCTCCCAGGAATACAGGTTTCAAACCTCAATACCCATCATGTCTGACAGGGTGGCCAGAGGGTATTTACAGCTCAGTGCTCACCCCGCTTCGTCCTGTGGGAAGAGAGGGATCTTTCCCCCATGCTTTAAGCATAGGGCCATTGTTTACAACACACAGCGCTGGAAGACAAGATGTAACTGTTGATATATTACAGCTTTGGCCTTTACTGCTATGGACAGAACCTACACCTGGACAGCACCCCAGTCTGGTGCAGTACATGTTGAACTCTCATGTTTACAGCAATTAAATGTTTTTCTGCAAATAACTGTTTGGCTATTTGCTACCAGGAGCTACTAGACTACAGAGTGGTAGCTTATAGACACCATCTCCACGTTATAAGCTAAGGTGTGTCTGTGTGATGACGCTGTGCAGTCACTGACACTGAAGTGATTTATCTGAAATTTCATTGATATCACAGAAACGTTACTAATGTTACTGACTTATGAAATGTTCAAAAATGCTACTGAACTGTAAACAATTAACAGGTTCATGTAGAGCTGCCGGCAGCTGCTGCACAAAGTCGATGTCTGCTGGTCGTAAAGTCATACAAGAAACTAACAGAACCAGACAAAATCAGCAGTAACTAGAAGCACTCAGAGAGTGCAAACCTCCGCAAACCATGGGGTCACTGACGCCATAACATCTACACTCCGTGGAATCATTGAACCTAAAAAAATCTAACAATGATGTTTGCTCGGTAGTAAAAAAAAAGTTTAATCTGCTGTGACTGGATAGCATGTATCCTTAGTGCTTGGCATCACAGTTTATTGCAACTTGCACCTTTCCCAGAAGCTACTGTCATCTGAGCACTGATATTGATATTGCATGGGCTTATAGACAAAACAAATAAGAGACAAAATTCAATTTATTATTCAACTAAACTGCAAATATATGATTTTTTTTAACATTTATGAAACACTTCTCTAAACAAGGCCATGGGGTCACTGACCCTAAAGAGATTCCCTCCTTGGCACAGTGATCTATTCAACAATTCAGTGTTACAACCAAAACTATGATACATACACTTTTCTTTCCTTTATATTTAACATCCTTGACCATGAAAACATACCACTAGAACTTGGAATCACTTTTATGTCTTTATTAGTTCAAAAGTTATTGTATAAAAATGATTTTTCAGTAATGGCGGTTTTCATCTGGATCTAGCTCCATAACATCAATCAATCAATCAATTTTATTTATATAGCACCAAATCACAACAAACAGTTGCCCCAAGGTGCTTTATATTGTAAGGCAAGGCCATACAATAATTACGTAAAAAACCCTTTGAAGCTACATCAAATCTGATGACACCTTACTGAATCAGTACAGATTCAGCTACAACTTGGTGTTAGTTGTGCATCTCTAGCTTCATTTGTCACCTCACACTGACACATTTTCTATTTTACCTATATTTTTGCATATTCTGGATCACCAGATCCGGAATCCGGATACGATCATCACCAAACTTTGTTGTTTGATAGAACATTTGACTATGTTACACCCTATTTTTTTTCAAGCCTTTCTGCCTTGTTTTTGTGGAGTTAAAAACTAGAATGTCAAAATTCCCCCTATCCCGCAATGGTGAAGAATCATTTAAAAAATTCCTGGATCCGGATCGTGATCCGGATCACCACTAAAATTTAATCACTTGTTCCTCTTGTCATTTCCAACCACTCCACAAAATTTCATCCAAATCCGTTCAAAACTTATTGAGTTATCCTGCTGACAAACAGACAGACAAACAAACAAACGCGACCGAAAACATAACCTCCTTGGCGGAGGTAAAAAGTATATGGCATTTGTTGTTGCAAGTACTTGCAAACCATTGCAATATAACCAGTTACTACATTGCAATCATGTTAGGTACTGAATAATGTTCACATCATTGTGTTTCCATGTATTTTTTAGGCTATATCACCTCAGTGTCTGTGGAGTGATTTTGGCTACAAACATGAATATCTGTTTAGAAAATTAGATTTATGTTAGCCTGTTGAAAAGTTATATATTATGATGGCTTGAAATTGTTAATAAATATTTTTTGTCTTTACTGCATAAAACTCTTAAAGGTTATACCATTTAGTCCATGAGCCAGTCATCAATTTTGACCTAATCTGTACCACTTAAGGGTAAACGACACTTACAATCCAGCCTCAGTGTACCATGGCCTACGTAAAACTGCATGATAGTTATCCCAGGCTGGTAGCTACAGCCAGGTAGGGGTCAATGAAGGGTTATACAGAAGTCAAAATTAAAAAAAAAAAATTGAAAAATGGCCACCATTTTGAAAAAAGTACAGGTTGGGTCCTTATCTGAAAATGACCTCTATGAGGTGCACTATAACTCATGAAAGTTTCATGCTATTACCCCCATTTTGAAACACTTGGTTTCACCCTTAAATGCTACAAACTTAATCACTTATGTTTCTTTTTTACTTGCAGAGACCCTGAACTTTATGTTGATGCCAAGCAAGACTCAGGAAAATGCCAAGATTAACCATACTACAGCGAACAAAAATTACTGAGTATTTATTATTGAATTATTGAGGCACCAGACCAAGAGTGTCAAACAGGTGCAGCAACTTTATGCTAGACTGACAAAATGCAGGGCCAATATTGACATTGTTATGAAAACCTCAACCACCTTTCAGCTTTCTATCCAGCCATAAATTTATTTCCTAAACATATGCTTTGACCATTTTCTTTGCTGATAAAATGTTGCATATTTATATATATATATATATATATATATATATATATATATAATGTGTGTGTGTGTGTGTGTACCTACCTGCTGGACTATGTGTACACCAAAAATTTGTAAATGTTCATGTTAAACAAGCACAGTAAAATGGTAAATGGACTGCATTGCTTTTCCATCTGCATCAGACACTCAAAGCGCTTTACAATTAATCCCTCACATTCATGTGAGGGTGCTGCCATACAAGACACTCACACCACACACCAGTAGACCTTCCCCAAGGGCCCTTCGTGATTTTCCAGTCAGGCTTGAATTTGAACCGAGGATCTTCTGGTCTCAAGCCCAATGCCTTAACCACTAGATCATCACCTCCCCTAAAGTAGTGAACTTGTTTGGCTTAAAATAAGGTGTTGCAAAACATGAGCAACTCCCGCCCATTTTCATGTTGTAAAAGTAACTCTCATAGGGAAAAATGTTGGACACCCCTGCTGTGGTAAGTCACTATGTCACCAAGATTGCACCTTTTCAAAATTTTTGCAAAGTATTTGCACTCCTTAAAATAGTTATTGTCTTTGTTCTGATTTGTTCTGCTTTTGTCTTGCATCCTTCCACTCAATGGCCATTGTCAATTATCTGATTGATTTTTATATTCAACCTTGGACAATCTCATTTGCTGCTGATTCATAATTGTAATGTTTTCATTGCTGAACTTGAATTCTCTCTCACACTTACGTTTCCCGAAGAATAGGCTGCTGTATTCTGCAGGATGAAGTCGATTTGTGACTGATTGTGGTGCACTGGACAAGCTCATAAAGTAGATATATAACTGGAGTGAAATCAGTTTCAGGTTGGACATTTGATGGCCCATCAGATCAGTTTGATTTGGAAAGAAACTTATATTGTGATTATGCTGGGATACAGATACAGTATCATTTGAGAGGTATAACATTAATAGTCTGTTGTTTTTTGTTTGTTTTTTTTGTCATTTTCCCCACACTTCCAAAATCAGTAATAAGGACTAGCACAGGTAAGCATTACATCCAATTTTTAAACTAAAAATGTATGAAATCAGAACAAATTTCAGATCAAATGTGTTTAGAAATTGTTTTTAAACACACAAAGTGCCCAGTTTTTGTAGTCTTGAAATTGCAGTTAACACAAAGTATCAAACATAATCTGTATGCAGGATAGGTAACCCCTGAGCACAAAAATTAGTTATGCTTTCAAAAACAACGATGTAAAATAAATTGCAATACTCCTCTTGAGGGGCACTGCATAATAGCTTAATGACTCATTCTAAGTGTTTATTTTATTTGACTCTCAGGAGTCACTCACAACAATGAATAAAACTTGAACCATTCTAGAACACTTAAGGTGCCTTGACACTTGCACGAATTTGATCTGCCAACTGGTACGCAATGTGCCGTGTTGGAGAGTAAACTCGTTGAAACCTCATTATAAACCATTGTTAACTGTGTGCGACTTTGTGCAAGTGTGCAAAGAAAAATTAGAATTGTTCAAATCTGTCACACATTAATTATGTGAACTTCACGTGAACATTGCGCAAACAATTAAAAACACTTTAGTGTTACATCTATCATAAACATAATTTTACAGCTACTCATAAGAACATGCAAGTTTTTACCAGGCTATTACAAAATAAATAATGCAAATAATTACCTTTTAGACTATTCCAAATGCATTCGCGTCCTCATGAAGTGCATGAGAGAGTGAGGGAAGCTGCAGCTGAAATTGTCATCTGTGATTCCAGAAGCGATTAGAGGTGCTTTCATCAGCCGAACACTGAGAGGAAATGATTAATCTGCTACAAAAATATTATTTTATATACGTAACGTCCAGTGGCACAATGTGCAGCATCCAGCTGGGAATACAGTAGGTGGTATTTTCACAACGAATTACGCGGCAGCGCAGGGGTTAAATTAGTGCATGTGTCACGGCACTTCAATTCTCTGGCATATAGCCTAGTTTAACTATGGTTAAATAAAAAAAAATAAAAAAACATCAGTTGGATTTAGTTAAGCTAGTTGTGTTTGTCATTCTTAAATGCTAAAAACAGGTTGTAAAAGGATGTAGTTTGGGGTGGTATTTTGGAATTGCGACAGAAATCCATCATAAAAGCATGCCAAATCAACATGCAGATCCACCTCAGGTCTGCTGTGGCAGTCCTGAGTGAAAAACAAGGGAGAAGCTGAAGAGACTCTTACTTACAAATTAAAGTTAATGCAACTAAAGAGCCATAACACAAAGTTGGGTGAAAGAAGCAGAAACCGGTCAAAAAAAGGTCACTCAAAGCCCCATGTTGCGACCGCGTGTCACATGGCTGTCCACTCGATGGCCACGCTGGCCACGGATCGAGCGTTTTTATTTTTAACTCTGTAGTGCTTGCATGTGTGCACTGCTGCATGGCGATCACACCTCCAGAGGGACATGTAGAATATGACATGATGAGTGGTCCACTACTCTGACATGTCGGTCAGCTGTGCGCGTGAGCCTGTCACATGCATCAGCTGCACACACCTGCGCATGTGATACTACAGCTGAAATTATCATAATGTCCCATTTTGGGTAATGGGAGGGAATGTGTTACATGAGGTCCATCATGGACATGACAGGCTGTCCAGATGTGCACACTGTGCTGCACAGGGATCACACTGCACTCTAGCCACCGTTGGAGCATTTTCCACCTCAGCTGCACCTCCATAATGTTGGATTGTGGTTTGGGGGGGAGACATCTGAACTGCACACTCGCATTCCATTTTATTTATGAGGTGGGGGGACACTTGCACACCATATGTGTTGCTCGATGGGGAGCAAGGGTGGGATGCGGGACAACCGTGGGGCACTTAGAAAATGTGGGGCCATTTGCACATCCAACTCAAAAGTGGTCGCCTGCTCTGTATTTTCATACTGGCAGCAAGTCGCCCCGCCTTTTCTAAGTGCCACACAAGTGGTATTGGATGTTCGTGGGTGGGACCTGGATTCCGGCCGAGAGTGGGTCGAATGGCCACTCGCATGCCATTCTCTGACTTTCGGCCGTGGGTGTGAAGGCTGCCTCAGTCGCGTCATTCGGCCACGGATGGACATGTTCAGTGATTTCGTGCAGCTGCTCGGCCATGGCACAGTATGTCTGACCTGTGTATGGCATCAATCAATCAATCAATTTTTTTTTTATATAGCGCCAAATCACAACAAACAGTTGCCCCAAGGCGCTTTATATTGTAAGGCAAGGCCATACAATAATTATGTAAAACCCCAATGGTCAAAACGACCCCCTGTGAGCAAGCACTTGGCTACAGTGGGAAGGAAAAACTCCCTTTTAACAGGAAGAAACCTCCAGCAGAACCAGGCTCAGGGAGGGGCAGTCTTCTGCTGGGACTGGTTGGGGCTGAGGGAGAGAACCATGAAAAAGACATGCTGTGGAGGGGAGCAGAGATCGATCACTAATGATTAAATGCAGAGTGGTGCATACAGAGCAAAAAGAGAAAGAAACAGTGCATCATGGGAACCCCCCAGCAGTCTACGTCTATAGCAGCATAACTAAGGGATGGTTCAGGGTCACCTGATCCAGCCCTAACTATAAGCTTTAGCAAAAAGGAAAGTTTTAAGCCTAATCTTAAAAGTAGAGAGGGTGTCTGTCTCCCTGATCTGAATTGGGAGCTGGTTCCACAGGAGAGGAGCCTGAAAGCTGAAGGCTCTGCCTCCCATTCTACTCTTACAAACCCTAGGAACTACAAGTAAGCCTGCAGTCTGAGAGCGAAGGGCTCTATTGGGGTGATATGGTAATACGAGGTCCCTAAGATAAGATGAGACCTGATTATTCAAAACCTTATAAGTAAGAAGAAGAATTTTAAATTCTATTCTAGAATTAACAGGAAGCCAATGAAGAGAGGCCAATATGGGTGAGATATGCTCTCTCCTTCTAGTCCCCGTTAGTACTCTAGCTGCAGCATTTTGAATTAACTGAAGGCTTTTTAGGGAACTTTTAGGACAACCTGATAATAATGAATTACAATAGTCCAGCCTAGAGGAAATAAATGCATGAATTAGTTTTTCAGCATCACTCTGAGACAAGACCTTTCTAATTTTAGAG
This sequence comes from Thalassophryne amazonica, assembly GCF_902500255.1. Taxonomy (NCBI): domain Eukaryota; kingdom Metazoa; phylum Chordata; class Actinopteri; order Batrachoidiformes; family Batrachoididae; genus Thalassophryne; species Thalassophryne amazonica. The sequence goes on along the minus strand of NC_047105.1, from coordinate 137,457,183 downwards.
ATATTGCGTAAACGCAAAAAAGCAGTCCTACATATTTGTTTAATATGCGCTTTGAATGACATATCCTGATCAAAAATGACTCCAAGATTTCTCAAAGTATTACTAGAGGTCAGGGTAATGCCATCCAGAGTAAGGATCTGGTTAGACACCATGTTTCTAAGATTTGTGGGGCCAAGTACAATAACTTCAGTTTTATCTGAGTTTAAAAGCAGGAAATTAGAGGTCATCCATGTCTTTATGTCTGTAAGACAATCCTGCAGTTTAGCTAATTGGTGTGTGTCCTCTGGCTTCATGGATAGATAAAGCTGGGTATCATCTGCGTAACAATGAAAATTTAAGCAATACCGTCTAATAATACTGCCTAAGGGAAGCATGTATAAAGTGAATAAAATTGGTCCTAGCACAGAACCTTGTGGAACTCCATAATTAACTTTAGTCTGTGAAGAAGATTCCCCATTTACATGAACAAATTGCAATCTATTAGACAAATATGATTCAAACCACTGCAGCGCAGTGCCTTTAATACCTATGACATGCTCTAATCTCTGTAATAAAATTTTATGGTCAACAGTATCAAAAACAGCACTGAGGTCTAACAGAACAAGCACAGAGATGAGTCCACTGTCCGAGGCCATAAGAAGATCATTTGTAACCTTCACTAATGCTGTTTCTGTACTATGATGAATTCTAAAACCTGACTGAAACTCTTCAAATAGACCATTCCTCTGCAGATGATCAGTTAGCTGTTTTACAACTACCCTTTCAAGAATTTTTGAGAGAAAAGGAAGGTTGGAGATTGGCCTATAATTAGCTAAGATAGCTGGGTCAAGTGATGGCTTTTTAAGTAATGGTTTAATTACTGCCACCTTAAAAGCCTGTGGTACATAGCCAACTAACAAAGATAGATTGATCATATTTAAGATCGAAGCATTAAATAATGGTAGGGCTTCCTTGAGCAGCCTGGTAGGAATGGGGTCTAATAAACATGTTGATGGTTTGGATGAAGTAACTAATGAAAATAACTCAGACAGAACAATCGGAGAGAAAGAGTCTAACCAAATACCGGCATCACTGAAAGCAGCCAAAGATAACGATACATCTTTGGGATGGTTATGAGTAATTTTTTCTCTAATAGTTAAAATTTTGTTAGCAAAGAAAGTCATGAAGTCATTACTAGTTAAATGAATACTCAGCTCAATAGAGCTCTGACTCTTTGTCAGCCTGGCTACAGTGCTGAAAAGAAACCTGGGGTTGTTCTTATTTTCTTCAATTAGTGATGAGTAGAAAGATGTCCTAGCTTTACGGAGGGCTTTTTTATAGAGCAACAGACTCTTTTTCCAGGCTAAGTGAAGATCTTCTAAATTAGTGAGATGCCATTTCCTCTCCAACTTACGGGTTATCTGCTTTAAGCTACGAGTTTGTGAGTTATACCACGGAGTCAGGCACTTCTGATTTAAAGCTCACTTTTTCAGAGGAGCTACAGCATCCAAAGTTGTCTTCAATGAGGATGTAAAACTATTGACGAGATACTCTATCTCACTTACAGAGTTTAGGTAGCTACTCTGCACTGTGTTGGTATATGGCATTAGAGAACATAAAGAAGGAATCATATCCTTAAACCTAGTTACAGCACTTTCTGAAAGACTTCTAGTGTAATGAAACTTATTCCCCACTGCTGGGTAGTCCATCAGAGTAAATGTAAATGTTATTAAGAAATGATCAGACAGAAGGGAGTTTTCAGGGAATACTGTTAAGTCTTCTATTTCCATACCATAAGTCAGAACAAGATCTAAGATATGATTAAAGTGGTGGGTGGACTCATTTACATTTTGAGCAAAGCCAATAGAGTCTAATAATAGATTAAATGCAGTGTTGAGGCTGTCATTCTCAGCATCTGTGTGGATGTTAAAATCGCCCACTATAATTATCTTATCTGAGCTAAGCACTAAGTCAGACAAAAGGTCTGAAAATTCACAGAGAAACTCACAGTAACGACCAGGTGGACGATAGATAATAACAAATAAAACTGGTTTTTGGGACTTCCAATTTGGATGGACAAGACTAAGAGTCAAGCTTTCAAATGAATTAAAGCTCTGTCTGGGTTTTTGATTAATTAATAAGCTGGAATGGAAGATTGCTGCTAATCCTCCGCCCCGGCCCGTGCTACGAGCATTCTGACAGTTAGTGTGACTCGGGGGTGTTGACTCATTTAAACTAACATATTCATCCTGCTGTAACCAGGTTTCTGTAAGGCAGAATAAATCAATATGTTGATCAATTATTATATCATTTACCAACAGGGACTTAGAAGAGAGAGACCTAATGTTTAATAGACCACATTTAACTGTTTTAGTCTGTGGTGCAGTTGAAGGTGCTATATTATTTTTTCTTTTTGAATTTTTATGCTTAAATAGATTTTTGCTGGTTATTGGTGGTCTGGGAGCAGACACCGTCTCTACGGGGATGGGGTAATGAGGGGATGGCAGGGGGAGAGAAGCTGCAGAGAGGTGTGTAAGACTACAACTCTGCTTCCTGGTCCCAACCCTGGATAGTCACAGTTTGGAGGATTTAAGAAAATTGGCCAGATTTCTAGAAATGAGAGCTGCTCCATCCAAAGTGGGATGGATGCCGTCTCTCCTAACAAGACCAGGTTTTCCCCAGAAGCTTTGCCAATTACTATGAAGCCCACCTCATTTTTTGGGACACCACTCAGACAGCCAGCAATTCAAGGAGAACATGCGGCTAAACATGTCACTCCCGGTCCGATTGGGGAGGGGCCCAGAGAAAACTACAGAGTCCGACATTGTTTTTGCAAAGTTACACACCGATTTAATGTTAATTTTAGTGACCTCCGATTGGCGTAACCGGGTGTCATTACTGCCGACGTGAATTACAATCTTACCAAATTTACGCTTAGCCTTAGCCAGCAGTTTCAAATTTCCTTCAATGTCGCCTGCTCTGGCCCCCGGAAGACAATTGACTATGGTTGCTGGTGTCGCTAACTTCACATTTCTCAAAACAGAGTCGCCAATAACCAGAGTTTGATCCTTGGCCGGTGTGTCGTCGAGTGGGGAAAAACGGTTAGAAATGTGAACGGGTTGGCGGTGTACACGGGGCTTCTGTTTAGGGCTACGCTTCCTCCTCACAGTCACCCAGTCGGCCTGCTTTCCCAGCTGCTCGGGATCTGCCAGAGGGGAACTAACGGCAGCTAAGCTACCTTGGTCCGCACCGACTACAGGGGCCTGGCTAGCTGTAGAATTTTCCACGGTGCGGAGCCGAGTCTCCAATTCGCCCAGCCTGGCCTCCAAAGCTATGAATAAGCTACACTTATTACAAGTACCATTACTGCTAAAGGAGGCCGAGGAATAACTAAACATTTCACACCCAGAGCAGAAAAGTGCGGGAGAGACAGGAGAAGCCGCCATGCTAAACCGGCTAAGAGCTAGTAGCTGCGCTAAGCTAGCGGATTCCTAAAAACACGCAAAGTGAATAATGTGTAAATAATTTAGAGGTGATTCAGCAGAAGGAGTGCTTTAGTTAAGGCACGTGGAGATTACACTGGGAAACAAATCGTAATCTAGATAACTAGATCAATCTAACTGCGCAGATTAAACAGCTAACAGATACAGAAAAACACCGCTGTGCTCCGGAACAGGAAGTGATACAATACCGCAGTGAGAGCCAACCACCAGTAGAGGCATGCCGTGCGAATGCTGCAAATATGATCAGATGGCAGTGCAACCTCATCTTGCCCACAGTTCAAATGGGTTTCTGGTGCGAGCGTCATGCAAATATAGAGTCCATGTGCCGTGCCCAAATGGATGTGGCGACTGCTGTCTGAGGTGTTTGAGTGTGGCTCAGATTTTCCTCCTCCTTCGTCCACTATTCCACCTCAATCATGTTATGTGTGAAGGGGCCTTAAAAAACAAAAAGGCAACCATGCTGCTGTGAAAGAAGAATTTTCAGCTTCAGGAACAATACAGTTAGGTCAGGTTGCTTTTTTGAGTTGTGTTAGTTGTTAGTTTATCCAAAAGATAAATTTTATCTGAACTTAATCTGACTTGCTAGTTGTAATGCAAAGTTGAGTCAATTTAACCTACTCTTCTGTGTGAACGCAAAGGCTTACTTAGGAAAACAAGTCAGCACAACAATCAGGACTTGAAGTGAAACATCTTTAAAAACTTTTGCAGCTGATTGCATTACATTTTTTAAGTTGACTCAGCTTTTTATTTTTTACAGTGCAGTGCAGAGAATCTAGACTCGGGTGGTATAATCAAATGTCATCCCAATCAAAACTGTAGCAGCCATGTTCTGGATTACCTCACAATCCTTTAAAAGCATCTCTTCTAAGATTTGTTTTCTTCTCCCACCACTTAGTGGAGTAGGATATAGTATTAGAATGCATTCAATTTATGTTATCCATGGCCAAGACAGGACATTGCTCACAACCTTTTCTAAGATGACGTCATGTCAGGCATGATCTCATCTTACATGTACATGCATTTGTGACATTTCCAGTCTTTGTTTTAATTTGTCAATCTTTGTTACAAAAGCACGGAGTAGTCTCTGGTACCAGGGTTCAATCAGCTGCTTCAGTCAGTCTGAATCCCAGTCAGATTGCAAGGTGGTACAACAGCTGTGGGAGGGATTTGCTGGGATTGGTGATCAGGGCTGAATTCCAGGTGGAGTTGCTGTCCTCCTGGTGCTGCAAGCAATCTTTGGTTCCATTTGAGAGATGTATTATCCCAACAGACTGGAAGAAAGGACTTGTTGTCCCTGTCTGGAAAAAAAATGCAAATCACCTGGATTGCAACAACTGCAGGGGTATTATACACAGGAAAGTGAAAGGTACTTCCAAGGGTGGTTCTCCATACGATTCATTGTCAGCTGCTTTCTGCTTAATGACCAGAGCATGTTGGTTTAATGCAAAGCACTGTTAATTGAATGAAAGTGTGAATATCAGGTGTGCAGCTTTGTAGTAGATGCTGATTTTCATAAACGTGATTCATTTGATTGGGCTGCTGTGTTGACCATCTTCAAAATTTGCAGGACCCTGCAAATTTGCTGAACATCACATGTGGCCTAAATGTGAGAGTTGTGAGTGTTGTGCAGACTGAAGAGTCTCCCAGTGAACTGTGGTGTTTGTTAGGGATATATTCTGGCTCCTGCTTTGTTCAGTACTTGTGTGGATTTGCTGTTGGGTTGGGTTGTGGAATCGAATGACTTGGGTGCCTTTATTGATTCATCAATCTTAGTTTTGCAGAAGATCTTGTGATCTTTGTAGATTCAATGGATGTCCTACTTACAGCACTTCAAGACCTGACTGAGGAGTTTTTGGCTTTGCGATTATCTTTGATCATGACTAAGATGCAGGCTTTCAGTAACTTTCTGGACTCTGGCAAAAAACTCTTGTGATGAAAGTGTCTAACTTATTGAAAGAGTTGCTTACCTTGGGCTTTTATTACATCCACCAAGGATGCAATAAAATTATTGGCATTTATTTATTTGTCTGTCTGTCTGTTACCAAGATTATGTCAAAACTACTGAATGGATTTTGACAGAATTTCCACCACATATAGATATTAGATCAGTGATGACTCCATTAAATTCTGGATCAAGATTTCATTTATATAGACTTTGAAGGATTACTTCAAACTACTTCAAGGATTCTCACCAAATTTGCACGATGGATAGATTTTGGAGATGATCTGGATCAGGATTGGCGAACATCAGAAATCTCTGATTGCTCTTGTTCTCAAAGTAATGTGTGGGTGAATAATAATCAGTCAGCTGATTATTGGCCTTTTGTCATCAGGCACCTTTTTTATGGAGCACTTTGCCAGTTGTCAAAAGACAGTCTGGCTTTATGGACTCAATTTAAGATTTATCAGTTTTCTTTCTCTTATAACTGACATTGATTTAGTGTTTTTGATTTGTTCTTTCACCGATTTCAATTGTTTAAATTGTATTTTATTGAATTTTGTTGTTTTAGCAATTTTTTTCATTGCTGTTAGTTGTAATCATATTCTCTTGTACTTTGCATTACTAATGTTGTTGTGGTTACCAGAATGGATAGTCACCCAATTGAGGTACAGTGCATCCAGAACATATTCACAGTGCTTCACTTTCTCCATGTTTTTTTTTAATGTTACAGCCTAATTCCAAAATGGATGACATTCATTTTCCCCCAAAATTCTACAACCCCAATTCCAATGAAGATGGGACATTGTGTAAAATGTAAATAAAACCACAATACAATGATTTGCAAATCCTCTTCAACCTATATTCAATTGAATACACCACAAAGACAAGATTTTTAATGTTCAAACTCATCAACTTTATTGTTTTTATGCAAATATTTGCTCATTTTGAAATGGATGCCTGCAACACATTTCAAAAAAGCTGGGACAGTGGTATGTTTACCACTGTGTTACATCACCTTTCCTTCTAACAACACTCAGTAAGTGTTTGGGAACTGAGGACACTAATTGTTGAAGCTTTGTAGGTGGAATTCTTTCCCATTCTTGCTTGATGTACGACTTCAGTTGTTCAACAGTCCGGGGTCTCTGTTGTTGTGTTTTGCGCTTCATAATGCGCCACACATTTTCAATGGGCGACAGGTCTGGTCTGGACTGCAGGCAGGCTAGTCTAGTACCCGCACTCTTTTACTACGAAGCCACGGTGTTCTAACACATGCAGAATGTGGCTTGGCATTGTCTTGCTGAAATAAGCAGGGATGTCCCTGAAAAAGACGTTGCTTGGATGGCAGCATGTGTTGCTCCAAAACCTGGATGTACCTTTCAGCATTGATGGTGCACTAATACACCCCATACCATCACAGATGCTTGCTTTTGAACTTTGCGCTGGTAACAATCTGGATGGTCTTATTCCTCTTTTGTCTTGAGGACACGACGTCCATGATTTCCAACAAAAAAAAAAAAAACTGAAATGTGGACTAATCAGACCACAGCACACTTTTCCCCTTTGCATCTGTCCATTTCAAATGAGCTCAGGCCCAGAGAAGGCAGCAGCATTTCTGGATGCTGTTGATGTATGGCTTTTGCTTTGCATGATAGAGTTTTAGCTTGCACTTGTAGATGTAGCGACGAACTGTGTTAACTGACAATGGTTTTCTGAAGTGTTCCTGAGCCCATGCTGTAAGATCCTTTACACAATGATGTCGGTTTTTAATGCATTGCTGCCTGAGAGATCAAAGGTCACAGGCATTCAGTGTTGGTTTTCGGCCTTGCCACTTATGTGTAGAAAGTTCTCCAGATTCTCTGAATCTTCTGATAACACTTATTGAGTGTTGTTAGAAGGAAAGGTGATGTAACACAGTGGTAAACATACCACTGTCCCAGCTTTTTTGAAACATGTTGCAGGCATCTATTTCAAAATGAGTTCAAAATCAGTTTGAACATTAAATATCTTGTCTTTGTGGTGTATTCAATTGAATATAGGTTGAAGAGGATTTGCAAATCGTATTCAGTTTTTATTTACATTTTACATAATGTCACAACTTCATTGGAATTGGGGTTATACACACAATTCCTGATGACAATGTGGAAAAAAAAATTGATTTTTGCAAATTTATTACAAAACAAAAACTAAGAAATCACATGTACATAGGTATTCACACCCTTTACCATGAATCTCAAAACTGAGTTCTGGTGCATCCTATTTCCACTGATCACTCTTGAGAAGTTTCCACAGCTTAAATGGAGTCCACCTGGGGTAAATTAAGTTGACTGGACATGATTTGGAATTCACACACTTGTCTACATGTAAGGTCCTACAGTTGACAGTGCATGTCAGAGCACAACCCTTGCATGAAGCCAAAGGAAATATCTGCAGACCTCAGACAGGTTTGCCTCAAGGCACAAATCTGGGGAAGGGTACACAGAAACATTTCTGCTCCTCTGAAGGTCCCGATAAGCACAGTGGCCTCCATCATCCATAAATGGAATAACTTCGGATCCACTGGAACTCTCCATCGATCCGGTTTTTACTCAGGACCCAGGCTAGTTCCATATTGTGGTGAGAGAGTAAACTGAGCGACCTTATGTCAAAAATTGATTTATGGCCCTGTCAGCCAATCAGAATCGACTACGCCACTAAGCCCCACCCCTAACCCCGCCCCTTATGATGTCACAGCCAATCAGAATCGATTACGTCACTATGTCCTGCCCCCTAAGCCCTGCCCCTAACCACACCCCCAACCATTCCCCTAGTCCCGCCCCTGGCTCCTCCCCTAGCCCCACCCCCAAGCTCCGCCCCTAGCACCTCCCCTAACCCCGCCCCAAGCTCCGCCTCCAAGCCCTACCTCCCCTCCCACCCGGTTCATTTTATTTCATGAATTAAAGAACGATTAAAAAAATACCTAGATCTTTTTTAATGTATTAAAGAATTAACTAATTCTGAAATAATTAAACATAAATCAGTGTCTAATATTTAATACCCCTTTAATATTTTTTAATTCTTAAATTAAAGCGCGTCCTTTTATGGTTTTTAATGCCTCAATTAAAGAAGGATTAAAACATACCTGTTGGGGAAGTGTCGTGACACGGACCCACAACAGGGGGCGTTAATGAAGGGACAATGGAATAGCCAAAAAGTAACAATTTAATGTTGTGAAGGTGCACAACGTAGTACAGACAAATACAAATATGCGGTATATCAATCTGACACAAGGTGACGTGTGGCAGGCTCGAAGATAGGAGACGTCCGGTGCGAGAAGAGCCGGATCCCACACAGCTTCCACCACCAACGGATCTGAAGAACACCGGAGCCGCCAAGCCTTGTGCCCCAGGTGGCCACTGTCTTCAGCAGTCAGACCCGGTACTGCTGGCAGAAAACAGAAACAGTTCTGGATGAGTGTGAGTTCGCACACTCAGTAATCCCACAGTCTGTATACAGTTAGGAGGGAGAACCTCCACCTCCGAATCACACACTCGTGCAGCTCCCGAGATAACCACTTATCTGGGTGGGGTGGGAGATGAAGCCGTCGCAGTCCACACCATACGCCAACTCAGCAGACAGGGTATCCGTCCCAGGAAAACGGCTGCAAAAGAGATCAGACTAATGCTCGGATTAAGGTTCAGCAGAGAATTAATTACCTGTATGGTAGAAGATTTCTCGGCGAGGAGGTGGAGTTGCAGGCCGGCCTTTGTAGTGGTGGTGATGGGTGACAGCTGGTGTTGATAGGTGACAGCTGTCACCTCTAGCGGCTCCGACGCCCTCTCGTGCTTGGAGCCCGCACTCCAAGCAGGGCGCCATCTGGTGGTGGTGGGCCAGCAGTACCTCCTCTTCAGCGGCCCTCACAACAGGACCCCCCCCTCAACGGGCACCCCCTGGCGCCCGACCAGGTTTATCCGGGTGCCGGGCGTAGAAGTCGGCCAGCAGGGCCGGGTCCAGGATGAAGCTCCATTTCACCCAGGAGCGTTCCTCGGGACCATACCCCTCCCAGTCCACCAGATACTGGAAGCCCCGACCCTTGCGACGGACGTCCAGAAGCCGACGCACGGTCCATGCCGGCTCCCCGTCGATGATCCGGGCAGGAGGCGGTGCAGGTCCAGGGGTGCAGAGTGGTGAGGTGTGGTATGGCTTGATCCGTGACACGTGAAAAACAGGATGGATCCGCAGTGAAGCTGGCAGCCGTAGCTTCACTGCGGCCGGGCTGAGGACCTTGGCGATGGGAAATGGGCCGATATACCTGTCTTTCAGTTTTTGGGAGTCCACTTGGAGCGGGATGTCCTTTGTTGACAACCATACCTCCTGCCCGGGCTGGTATGCAGGGGCCGGGGAACGCCGGCGGTCTGCATGGGCCTTGGCCCTCGTCCGGGCCTTCAACAGGGCAGAACAAGCGGTCCGCCACACCCGGCGGCACCTCCTGAGGTGGGCCTGGACCGAGGGAACACCGACCTCTCCCTCCACAAGCAGAAACAATGGGGGCTGGTACCCCAAACACACCTCAAATGGGGAGAGGCTGGTGGCAGACGACACTTGGCTGTTGTGGGCGTACTCGATCCAGGCCAGATGGGTGCTCCAGACCGTCGGGTGTGCGGAGGTAACGCAACGGAGGGCCTGCTCCAGCTCCTGGTTGGCCCGCTCTGCCTGTCCGTTCGTCTGAGGGTGATACCCGGACGAGAGACTCACGGTGGCCCCCAGTTCCCTGCAGAAACTCCTCCAGACCTGAGAGGAGAACTGAGGGCCACGGTCTGAGACGATGTCCGCTGGTATCCCATGCAGACGCACCACGTGGTGGACCAGGAGGTCTGCTGTCTCCTGGGCCGTAGGGAGCTTCGGGAGGGCCACGAAGTGGGACGCCTTGGAGAACCGGTCCACTATGGTTAAGATGGTGGTGCTGCCCTGGGACGGCGGGAGGCCCGTGACAAAGTCCAGGCCGATGTGGGACCAGGGGCGATGAGGCACCGGTAGGGGTTGGAGGAGTCCTGAGGTTCTCCTGTGATCCGCTTTGCCCCTGGCACAGGTGGTGCAGGCCTGGACGTAGTCCCGGATGTCTGCTTCCATAGACGCAAACCAGAAGCGCTGCTGGACTACTGCCATGGTCCTGCACACTCCGGGATGACAGGAGAGCTTGGACCCATGACAGAAGTCCAAAACCGCAGCTCTGGCCTCTGGTGGGACGTACATTTTGTTCTTCGAGTCGGTTCCCGGGTCCGGGTTTCGTGTCAGGGCCTCCCAGACGGTCTTCTCCACGTCCCAGGTGAGAGTGGCCACGACAGTGGACTCGGGGATGATGGTCTCTGGGGGGTCTGACAGCTCGCCCTTGGCTTCCTCTTCATGCACCTGGGACAGTGCATCCGACCGTTGGTTCTTGGTCCCGGGGCGGTATGTAATCTGGAAGTCAAAGCGCCCGAAGAACAGTGACCAGCGGGCTTGCCTGGGGTTCAACCGCTTGGCGGTCCGGATGTACTCCAGGTTCCGATGGTCCGTGAAAACCGTGAAGGGCACCGTCGCTCCCTCCAACAGGTGTCTCCACTCCTCAAGAGCCTCCTTCACCGCCAAGACTTCCCGATTGCCGATGTCATAATTCCTCTCAGCCGGGGTCAACCTGCGGGAGAAATAGACACAAGGGTGGAGGACCTTATCGGACTCCCCGCTCTGGGACAGCACGGCTCCTATCCCTGAGTCAGAGGCATCCACTTCCACTGTGAACTGGCGAGTAGGATCAGGCTGCACCAGAACTTGTGCAGTCGAGAACCGGCGTTTCAACTCCCTAAACGCGGCTTCGCACCGATCCGACCAGGTGAAGGGAACTTTTGTGGAGGTCAGGGCTGTCAGGGGGCTAGCTACCTGACTGTAGCCCTTAATGAACCTCCTGTAGAAGTTCGCAAAACCGAGGAACTGTTGCAGCTTCCTACGGCTTGTTGGGTGGGGCCAGTCTCTCACCGCCGCAACCTTGGCCGGATCAGGGGCGACGGAGTTAGAGGAGATGATGAACCCCAGGAAGGACAAAGAAGTGCGGTGGAACTCGCACTTCTCGCCCTTCACAAACAGCCGGTTCTCCAACAACCGCTGTAGGACCTGACGTACATGCTGAACATGAGTCTCAAGGTCCGGAGAAAAGATGAGTACGTCGTCTAGATACACGAAGACAAACCGATGCAGGAAGTCCCGCAAGACGTCATTAACCAATGCTTGGAACGTCGCAGGGGCGTTTGTGAGGCCGAACGACATGACCAGGTACTCAAAATGACCTAATGGGGTGTTAAATGCCGTCTTCCACTCGTCTCCCTTCCGGATCCGAACCAGGTGGTACGCATTCCTAAGATCAAGTTTAGTAAATATTTGTGCTCCATGCAGGGGCGTGAACACCGAATCCAACAGAGGTAACGGGTATCGGTTGCGAACCGTGATCTCGTTCAGCCCTCTGTAATCGATGCATGGACGGAGTCCGCCGTCCTTCTTACCCACAAAAAAGAAACCCGCGCCCATTGGGGAGGTGGAGTTCTGGATCAACCCGGCAGCTAAGGAGTCCCGGATGTAGGTCTCCATTGATTCGCGTTCCAGACGTGAGAGGTTGTACAGCCTGCTGGACGGATACTCAGCGCCCGGAATCAAATCGATGGCGCAATCGTACGGTCAGTGCGGGGGAAGGGCGAGTGCCAGATCTTTGCTGAAGATGTCAGCAAGATTGTGGTACTCACTTGGCACCGCCGTCAGATTGGGGGGGACTTTGACCTCCTCCTTAGCTGTCTCACCGGGTGGAACCGAGGATCCTAAACACTCCCGGTGGCAGGTTTCGCTCCACTGCGTCACAACCCCAGACGGCCAATCAATCCGGGGATTGTGTTTCAACACCCAAGGAAAACCCAAAATCACTCGGGAGGTAGAAGGTGTTACATAAAACACAATCTCCTCCCTGTGATTCCCAGACACCACCAAAGTCACTGGCTGTGTCTGGTGTGTGATTAATGGAAGAAGAGTGCCATCTAGTGCCCGTACCTTCACAGGGGAAGGCAGAGCCACCAGAGGGAGCCCTACTTCCTTTGCCCATCTGCTGTCCAGCAGATTCCCTTCCGACCCCGTGTCTACAAGTGCTGGGGCGTGAAGGGTTAAATCCTCACTAAGGATTGTGACTGGGATTCATGCTGATTTTCGGGGTTCCCCCGCGTGCGTGTTATGGCCCACCCTTAGCCCAGTTTCTAAGGACGGGCGTTGTAGTTTGACCGTTTGGGACAGTTCCTCTGTATGTGACCACTAGATCCACAGAAAAAACACTCCCCGCGGGCCAGCCTCCTTTGTCTGTCATTTGATTTCATTTTGGCCCTGCTCGTGTCCATAGCTTCGTCAGCAGGGGGAGCTGTAGCCACACGGGGCCCTCTGGCTGTGGAGCGTGGGGACGACGGCACCCTTTTGGACCCGGAAGGAAGAGGGACGACCCATGCCCGGTCACGCCCCCCGCCCTGCTCCCGACGGTGTTCCTCTAACCGGTTGTCTAAGCGTATAAGCAGGTCGACAAGCCCGTCAAAATCCCGCGGTTCCTCCTTCGCCAGCAGGTGCTCCTTCAGGACCGGAGACAGTCCATTTATGAAGGCGGTGTGGAGTGCAACGGTATTCCAGCCGGACCTCGCAGCCGTGATGCGGAAGTCGACTGCATACTCGGCTGCACTCCGGCGCCCCTGTCGTATTGACAGTAGCACGCTCGAAGCGGTCTCGCCTCTGTTGGGATGATCAAAAATCTGTTTGAACTCCCTTACAAACCCAGCGTATGACGTTAGGAGCCGTGAGTTCTGCTCCCAGAGCGCCGTAGGCGCGTGCCTCTCCTCGAAGCAAATTAACAACATAAGCCACCCGGCTAGCGTCTGACGCGTACATGACGGGACGCTGTTCAAAGACGAGCGAGCACTGCATTAGGAAGTCCGCGCACGTCTCGACACAACCTCCGTACGGCTCCGGAGGGCTTATGTATGCTTCAGGGGACGGTGGGGGGGGGTTGTTGAATGACGTCTGTGTCTGACAAGGGACCAGCAGGAGGAGGTGCTGCAGTAGCGCCTTGATCGCGCGCCTCCACCCTGGCGGTGAGAGCCTCCATCCTCCGATTGAGGATAACGTTCTGCTCGGTTACCAGATCCAACCGAGCAGTGAAAGCGGTTAGTATTTGCTGCAGCTCCCCTAACATGCCTCCTGCTGGCGCCTGTGCACCTTGCTCTTCCATTGGCCGTTCAGGCTCGAGTTGATGCCCCTCGGGATCCATGACGCTGGCCGAGAAATCCTGTTGGGGAAGTGTCGTGACACGGACCCGCAACAGGGGGCGTTAAAGAAGGGACAATGGAATAGCCAAAAAGTAACAATTTAATGTTGTGAAGGTGCACAATGTAGTACAGACAAATACAAATATGCGGTATATCAATCTGACACAAGGTGACGTGTGGCAGGCTCGAAGATAGGAGACGTCCGGTGCGAGAAGAGCCGGATCCCACACAGCTTCCACCACCAACGGATCTGAAGAACACCGGAGCCGCCAAGCCCTGCGCCCCAGGTGGCCACTGTCTTCAGCAGTCAGACCCGGTACTGCTGGCAGAAAACAGAAACAGTTCTGGATGAGTGTGAGTTCGCACACTCAGTAATCCCACAGTCTGTATACAGTTAGGAGGGAGAACCTCCACCTCCGAATCACACACTCGTGCAGCTCCCGAGATAACCACTTATCTGGGTGGGGTGGGAGATGAAGCCGTCGCAGTCCACACCATACGCCAACTCAGCAGACAGGGTATCCGTCCCAGGAAAACAGCTGCAAAAGAGATCAGACTAATGCTCGGATTAAGGTTCAGCAGAGAATTAATTACCTGTATGGTAGAAGATTTCTCGGCGAGGAGGTGGAGTTGCAGTCCGGCCTTTGTAGTGGTGGTGATGGGTGACAGCTGGTGTTGATAGGTGACAGCTGTCACCTCCAACGGCTCCGACGCCCTCTCATGCTTGGAGCCCGCACTCCAAGCAGGGCGCCATCTGGTGGTGGTGGGCCAGCAGTACCTCCTCTTCAGCGGCCCACACAACAATACCCGTATCTTTTGCACAGTTATGTGAGGTTTTCTTCAATTTAGTGATTAAACACGAATATTTTAATACCCCTTTAATATTTTTTTAATTCTTAAATTAATGCGTCTCCTTTTCTGTTTTTTAATTCTTAAATTAAAGAAGGGTTAAAAATAACCGTCTCTCGGCTGTAACGGCTGTAAGTCTTTGCAGCAAGACGGTCAAATACCCACGCATAGAGCTCCTCACGGAAACATGACCCCACGGCTGTAATACCTGTTGCAGACGCTAGCTGTGTGCGTGTGTGTCTGTCTGGGGGTGTGTGTGCGTGTGTGTGTGTGTGTGTGTGTGCGTGTGTGTGTGTGTGTTTCGGAGGTGTGTGTGTGTGTGTGTCTGTGTGTGTTTCGGAGGTGTGTGTGTGTGTGTGTCTGTGTGTGTGTGTGTGACATGCGCAGCGGGGGCGTCACGCCGGATGGTCTTTTATAACATAGTAGAGAAGCTTGAATTTGGTTGAAGCTTGAATGTTTTATTACATCCGATTTCCTGATGACGGGGTCGTTCGCTGGGCTTGTTTGAAGACAGAAAAACAAAGCTTATTCTTAGTCACGATAGATGCAGTTTCTTTTAAGATATTACCCGGTCGATCAGGGGCTGCGGGACACCCGCTGATCGGAGATGCCGCCCGAGGTGATGAAGGCGGAAAAAACAAAGTTTCTTCTCAGTCATGCCAGATGGTGTTTTTATTTATCCGAGGCGTTGAATTAAGCCCCGCGGGCCGAAGACAGGGTTTAAAAATCCCCTTTTCAATGACAGAGTGATATACAGCATCCAGCATGGCGAGACGAACTCCTCCGTTACATCTGTGAGATGCCCGTGAACATCACCATGACGACAGAGGGCTCACTCGCTCCAAAAAAAGCGAGGATGTACGTCAGCCTCTTGAGTCAGCCGATACCGGAGGAAGATTTGACGTACGGCCTGGAGGGGCCCGAACGTTTAACTTACACGTTCGATCCGTATTTTGCCCAAGTAAGTTTCTTCACTCTGGCTGAGGGTGAGACTGCCACTCGAGGAACCCCGCGGGTGGCGCTTAGTTCCGCCGACTGGGGAGTGTTCTCCGCGGCTGCAGGGTCGATGATTCGTGACACGGTCAACCCTGAGCCTCCAGGAGATTGGACGCCGGAAAAGAGGAAAACTCACTTCCAACTCACCTGGCTCAGCCCCCAGGGGCCGCGCTATAGGGTAATATTTCAGTGGGGACCTCCTGACGCTGACTCTGAGGGTGAAATTAAATTGGAGAGAGTTAGTGCCAGCGGCTGAGAGCTGGGACGAGTTGTTCAACACCTGCAACGAGAGGATTACGGGCCTTTTTACAAGGTGTCTGGCCTGGAGGGACGTGATCGAAGTCTGAAAAAACTTGGCCCCTCTTTTTACTTAAAAAAAAAAAAAAACTCTGCCGTAGCTCCTCCCCCGCATGCACAGGGATTTCTATAAAACAACCAGTGGACCACATCTCATTTAAGCATTGGATGACGAACCAGCATGAGCTCCTCAACCTCCCCCATCGCACCGGCCGATGACATCACTTGTGACTGCGCACTCGCCTGTGGAAGAGACCCGCCACCCGCAGGCCTGGACGAGATCTGCCAAGCCGGTCGTGAACCAGGACCGGCGCCAGAAGGCTTCACGGACCCACGGCGGGTACGAGACCCCGTGGGGAGTTCAGCTCGAACTGGTCTGGGGCGAGATCCATCCTTCTCACGCGCTTTCTAGCCCGGGAGGCGTGGGCTCTCTTCCCGCTGTCACTGAGGCCGCGAGTCCGGGGGAGGTACAAGACCTCGAGCGGGCTGAGAAATACACCACATCTTCCGCATCAGACCGGCCAGACGGGTTCCTGTCAGAGGAGTTCCTGAAAACGGTGAAAGTCGGCGTGGCCCACTTACTTTTGGCTGTGATCAAAAGTTACAGACAAAAACTCTGTTACGGGTGTGAGATCGATCACCCCAGCCAGCGCCAGCATGAGTGCCTGGACCCGTTAAATGAATATTTCTTTACCGGACATTATGAGAGATTAATGGTGAGACTCTGGAGACCGACCTTCATTCCGGCTGTGGTAAAACTCCTAGCCCAGCGCTTCCTCAACCCATCAGCGGCGAGGGTCCAGGGGGCGGTAGAAAACATCCTCACTGAGCTGAAATACACTGATAATTTTGAAGCAAAGATCAACGAACTGTACACATGTTTCGGTGAAGACGCCGATCTCGACCTGGAGGGGATGGTAGCCGTCTATAACCCCGATGACTGAAAAAAAACCTGCATTTTTTTTTTTTATATCATCATTATATTGTTTACAGTCATGGGTAATTGTGTGATGAGTCTCTTTCAAAGCCTGCGGGAAGTTTATATTATACGTGGACTCTCGTATAAGCTGGAGCGGGCCGTCATTCGCAGGCTGGAGACCCCAGACACCCCGCCTTCATGCGTTATGGAGAGGGTCTTCGACGTTATCAGACGTCGTCCCGGGCCCGAAGTCTGGACAGAACATATCTACAACGCGGCTCTCCATTCATCTGAAAAATCTCTGTACAACGTATTACTGAAAATCTCTGTTTTGACCACTGACGATTTTACACGGTGTAATCCGCTGCACCTGCTTATATTATACACTCTGTTTGTGGATGTGATGGCGTGCCGGGTGAAACAGCTGGAACTGCCCAGAGGGGAGATTGTTCCTACACTTTTACAGCTGAATACTGAAATAAACCGTAAATGCGGGGGAGATGTATTACTCAGTTTTCCAGTTTTGTACGTGAACGTATACTTTTTTCCTCCACGTATGTTGTGTTTAATAAACATGAACGTATACTTTTTTCCTCCACGTATGTTGTGTTTAATAAACATGAACAATTGGTTTTTTCTCTGTGTGTGACTGTAATGAATGTAATAAAGCATATATTCTAAAACTTAGTCAGTGTTCTTTCCAATAATATTGTTGAAAAAAAAAATTTATATAGCGCCAAATCACAACAAACAGTTGCCCCAAGGCTCTTCATATTGCAAGACAGAGTCATACAAATGAGGTTTTGGTGGAAAAAAAGGTTCTCGTATGAATTTATGCGGGGTTTTAACGCGGCCTTATTAAAAGGTCGAGGCTGATCTGTGAGTGCTCTCCGCGGTACTGACTCAGAGTTCAATTTAACATTTCCAAGAGCGCCTATTTAAAACAAAAGATTAATATTTATGTTCGCTAAAACATATAAAAATGAAAAAGGACTATCCGCTTCATCATTCTGAAGAGATCTGCCTTAAAAGATGGGTGATGAGGATTTAATGAGGGCTATGTATTATAGTCCGGCAAATCCGGGGAGTTTTGGAGAACCGGAGCGTTTACGCAGGGCTCTGCGCGATCAACTCGGATCTAAAATTCGTATGAAGCATATCAGAGATTTCCTGTCAGGGGAAGATGCATACACATTACACAAACCTGCCAGGATGCATTTTCCAAGAAATAGAGTATTTGTCACAAACCCGCTTAACCAATTTCAGGCGGATTTATACGACATGCAGGGGTTATCAGATTTTAACGACGGGTACAAGTACCTGCTGACCGTTATCGATATCTTCTCAAAAAACACGTATGCCAGAGCCCTGAAGTCGAAGCAAGGGCGCGAAGTCTCACAGGCCTTTGCGTCGCTCTTAAAGCACAGCGGGGTGCCTCTAAAGCTACAGACTGATGCTGGGAAAGAGTTTTTTAACAAACCGTTCAAAGATTTAATGAAAAAACACCGGATTCTACATTTTGCCATGCCAGTGATCTGAAAGCCTCGGTTGTCGAGAGGTTTAATCGCACGCTAAAGACGAGAATGTGGAGATATTTTAATGCTAAAATCACACGAAGATACATCGACGTCCTCCCGTCTTATAACGAGAGTTATCATAAAAGCATTAAGATGAGACCGAATGAGGTTAATGCTCGAAATGTAGATCAAGTGTTTCAAAATTTGTACGGGGCATCCACCCTACGCAGGAGGCCTGCAAAGTTTAAATATAAGGTCGGAGATATAGTCAGGGTCTCCAAGCTCAGGGGAGTTTTTGATAAAAAATATGAACAGTTTTACGGATGAAATGTTCACGGTGTCAGAATATATACAACGCGCGCCGCCCGTTTATAAATTGAAAGATTATGATGGCGAGATCATTGAAGGGTAATTCTATGAACCAGAATTGCAGAAGGTTAAAATAGCAAAAGACAGACCGTATCAGGTTCAAGAAATTATTCCTGAACGTTTTACCAAGGGGAAGAAATTTGTATTTGTCAGATGGAAAAATTGGCCCAAGAAATTTAACTCCTGGGTTCCCGCGGACCAGCTGATGGCCGTATAAATATGAGAACATCTATCTTCAACCGACATATGAGAAATGGATCGGGATCTGAAACACGGATTTTATATGACTCTGCCTTCAAACGCCAGCCTAAAAGTATTCCCAGACAACACAATTTCATGCTACCAGGTGGACTTGGCTCGACACCTGGATCTAGAGCGTGACTGGGATGTGGTGCTGACGGAAATTTCTTATCCACACACCTGGTTAAATATCCCGGAAAAAGCCTTGCTGTACGTTACAGGTGAAGAAAATTACGGGCTTACCGCCCAAGAACAAACTCGCCGTTCACTCGCAATTTTTTGACACGGGATATTACGCTAACTTTGAGGTTATTGCAGCGCGGATAAACCCTCGTTTGAAAACTATAGATCCGAAGCTGACTTTAAAATATGACGATATCCAGAAAAAGTTTCTGTGGGAAGGAGACGGTACCTACCAGGTATATTTTGAAGCCCCGACGGCGTACATGCTGGGGATACAGCCTAATCAATATCTGAGATGCGGACCCGGGGTCACGAGCTCTCCCCGCTACCCCGATATAAAAGCGGGCATGTATCACCTGTTCTGTTATACAGACGTTGTACAGCCTCAGGCGGTGGGCGACGCTCATTACCCCATCCCCGTAGAGACGGTGCCTGCTCCCAGACCACCAATAACCAGTAAAAATCTATTTAAGCATAAAAATTCAAAAAGAAAAAATAATATAGCACCTTCAACTGCACCACAAACTAAAACAGTTAAATGTGGTCTATTAAACATTAGGTCTCTCTCTTCTAAGTCCCTGTTAGTAAATGATATAATAATTGATCAACATATTGATTTATTCTGCCTTACAGAAACCTGGTTACAGCAGGATGAATATGTTAGTTTAAATGAGTCAACACCCCCGAGTCACACTAACTGCCAGAATGCTCGTAGCACGGGCCGAGGCGGAGGATTAGCAGCAATCTTCCATTCCAGCTTATTAATTAATCAAAAACCCAGACAGAGCTTTAATTCATTTGAAAGCTTGACTCTTAGTCTTGTCCATCCAAATTGGAAGTCCCAAAAACCAGTTTTATTTGTTATTATCTATCGTCCACCTGGTCGTTACTGTGAGTTTCTCTGTAAATTTTTAGACCTTTTGTCTGACTTAGTGCTTAGCTCAGATAAGATAATTATAGTGGGCGATTTTAACATCCACACAGATGCTGAGAATGACAGCCTCATCACTGCATTTAATCTATTATTAGACTCAATTGGCTTTGCTCAAAAGGTAAATGAGTCCACCCACCACTTTAATCATATCTTAGATCTTGTTCTGACTTATGGTATGGAAATTGAAGACTTAACAGTATTCCCTGAAAACTCCCTTCTGTCTGATCATTTCTTAATAACATTTACATTTACTCTGATGGACTACCCAGCAGTGGGGAATAAGTTTCATTACACTAGAAGTCTTTCAGAAAGCACTGTAACTAGGTTTAAGGATATGATTCCTTCTTTATGTTCTCTAATGCCTTATACCAACACAGTGCAGAGTAGCTACCTAAACTCTGTATGTGAGATAGATTATCTTGTCAGTAGTTTTACATCCTCATTGAAGACAACTTTGGATGCTGTAGCTCCTCTGAAAAAGAGAGCTTTAAATCAGAAGTGCCTGACTCTGTGGTATAACTCACAAACTCGCAGCTTAAAGCAGATAACCTGTAAGTTGGAGAGGAAATGGCGTCTCACTAATTTAGAAGATCTTCACTTAGCCTGGAAAAAGAGTCTGTTGCTCTATAAAAAAGCCCGACGTAAAGCTAGGACATCTTACTACTTACTCATCACTAATTGAAGAAAATAAGAACAACCCCAGGTTTCTTTTCAGCACTGTAGCCAGGCTGACAAAGAGTCAGAGCTCTATTGAGCCAAGTATTCCTTTAACTTTAACTAGTAATGACTTCATGACTTTCTTTGCTAATAAAATTTTAACTATTAGAGAAAAAATTACTCATAACCATCCCAAAGACGTATCATTATCTTTGGCTGCTTTCAGTGATGCCGGTATTTGGTTAGACTCTTTCTCTCTGATTGTTCTGTCTGAGTTATTTTCATTAGTTACTTCATCCAAACCATCAACATGTCTATTAGACCCCATTCCTACCAGGCTGCTCAAGGAAGCCCTACCATTATTTAATGCTTCGATCTTAAATATGATCAATCTATCTTTGTTAGTTGGCTATGTACCACAGGCTTTTAAGGTGGCAGTAATTAAACCATTACTTAAAAAGCCATCACTTGACCTAGCTATCTTAGCTAATTATAGGCCAATCTCCAACCTTCCTTTTCTCTCAAAAATTCTTGAAAGGGTAGTTGTAAAACAGCTAACTGATCATCTGCAGAGGAATGGTCTATTTGAAGAGTTTCAGTCAGGTTTTAGAATTCATCATAGTACAGAAACAGCATTAGTGAAGGTTACAAATTATCTTCTTATGGCCTCAGACAGTGGACTCATCTCTGTGCTTGTTCTGTTAGACCTCAGTGCTGCTTTTGATACTGTTGACCATAAAATTTTATTACAGAGATTAGAGCATGCCATAAGTATTAAAGGCACTGTGCTGCGGTGGTTTGAATCATATTTATCTAATAGATTACAATCTGTTCATGTAAATGGGGAATCTTCTTCACAGACTAAGGTTAATTATGGAGTTCCACAAGGTTCTCTGCTAGGACCAATTTTATTCACTTTATACATGCTTCCCTTAGGCAGTATTATTAGACGGCATTGCTTAAATTTTCATTGTTACGCAGATGATACCCAGCTTTATCTATCCATGAAGCCAGAGGACACACACCAATTAGCTAAACTGCAGGATTGTCTTACAGACATAAAGACATGGATGACCTCTAATTTCCTGCTTTTAAATTCAGATAAAACTGAAGTTATTGTACTTGGCCCATCAAATCTTAGAAACATGGTGTCTAACCAGATCCTTACTCTGGATGGCATTACCCTGACCTCCAGTAATACTGTGAGAAATCTTGGAGTCATTTTTGATCAGGATATGTCATTCAATGCGCATATTAAACAAATATGTAGGACTGCTTTTCTGCATTTACGCAATATCTCTAAAATTAGAAAGGTCTTGTCTCAGAGTGATGCTGAAAAACTAATTCATGCATTTATTTCCTCTAGGCTGGACTATTGTAATTCATTATTATCAGGTTGTCCTAAAAGTTCCCTGAAAAGCCTTCAGTTAATTCAAAATGCTGCAGCTAGAGTACTAACAGGGACTAGAAGGAGAGAGCATATCTCACCCATATTGGCCTCTCTTCATTGGCTTCCTGTTAATTCTAGAATAGAATTTAAAATTCTTCTTCTTATTCATAAGGTTTTGAATAATCAGGTCCCATCTTAGGGACCTCATAGTACCATATCACCCCAATTGAGCGCTTCGCTCTCAGACTGCAGGCTTACTTGTAGTTCCTAGGGTTTTTAAGAGTAGAATGGGAGGCAGAGCCTTCAGCTTTCAGGCTCCTCTCCTGTGGAACCAGCTCCCAATTCAGATCAGGGAGACAGACACCCTCTCTACTTTTAAGATTAGGCTAAAAACTTTCCTTTTTGCTAAAGCTTATAGTTAGGGCTGGATCAGGTGACCCTGAACCATCCCTTAGTTATGCTGCTATAGACGTAGACTGCTGGGGGGTTCCCATGATGTGTGTTTCTTGCTCTTTTTGCTCTGTATGCACCACTCTGCATTTAATCATTAGTGATTGATCTCTGCTCCCCTCCACAGCATGTCTTTTTCCTGGTTCACTCCCTCAGCCCCAACCAGTCCCAGCAGAAGACTGCCCCTCCCTGAGCCTGGTTCTGCTGGAGGTTTCTTCCTGTTAAAAGGGAGTTTTTCCTTCCCACTGTCGCCAAGTGCTTGCTCACAGGGGGTCGTTTTGACCGTTGGGGTTTTTACGTAATTATTGTATGGCCTTGCCTTACAATATAAAGTGCCTTGAGGCAACTGTTTGTTGTGATTTGGCGCTATATAAATAAAATTGATTGATTGATTGATTTTGCTCCTCTCCTCCGAGCGTTCGAAATTGGAGGTCGTTTCGGGGAAATAATTACAAAGAAATTCAACCCTGCTTATTACATCCCGGTCTCCAAAAGACATATTGAGACGATACGCATCAAAATCAAAAGCGATCAAGATCGACCGGTGAATTTCAGATATGGTAAAGTGGTTGTGACATTACATTTTAAACCGGCGGGATAAAAAAATGGCCGGGGCAGCGCACAAAGCCGACATTTATAGATTTGTGCGTTACTATGAAAATCAAGTCGGGAACGGCCTTCACGGCTTCCACGGCGCTCCTGTTATGTATGGTCACGGGCTCGGGAACATATTTTCGAAACTGTTCAAATTTGTGTCGCCGCTGATTAAACAAGGATACACGATCGCCAAACCTCACCTGAAAAACGCAGCTCGAAGCATCGCTTCCGACGTAGTGAGCCGCATGTTGAGAGGGCCGGACGGAGTCAGGAACCCGAGCAGCAGTGGGGGTCCGGGATCATGGTGCTCTCAAGAAGGCCCCGGAAACGCCCCCCGGGGAAACTGATCAAAACGGTTAAAAAGCGAAAGACCCCCGGAAAAAGCAGAACAGTTCGAAGGAAGCATAAGAAGGTTGTCCGGGGATATTTCCGGGGATATTTTCTCTTAAACAATGTCTCTTTTGCAAAATAATTCCCCCGAATGCACCATGAGCGAATTGGATTTATTCGCCGTCCCCGGGACCCAGCTGTCCATCGAGCAAAGCCAATACATTGAGGTCAGCCCATTATCAGCCCTGACGGACACGGGCCCTATCGAGTTTTTTATCCCCGGAGACGGTGAGAGGTATTTAGACCTCAATAATACGCTGCTTTATCTGCGATTGAAACGCCGGGACTGACCTGGATAATGACGCCCGCGTGGGGGTAATAAATTACCCTCTCAGTACGATTTTCTCGCAAGTCGATGTGACTCTGGGTGACCGGCTAATTTCCCAGTCCAGCGCGACGCACCCGTACAGGGCGATGATTGAGACGCTGCTGAACTTTTCACCCGCTTCATTGAAATCGCAGTTCACGGGCGGATTGTTTTACAAAGACACCCCGGGTCAGCACAATTCGACCGCTGTGGATGACGCGGGCCCGAATAAAGGCCTCGTGAGCAGAGCGCGCTTTAGCGCCGAATCGCGTGAATTTCAAGTTCAGGGCCCGCTGCACGCGGACATATTTTTCTGCGAGAGGCTTCTTCTGAATAATGTTGATCTAAGAGTTAAATTAATTCGAGTCAGCGATGCTTTCTGCGTGATGGGGCTGGCGGCCTCCACTTTCAAGCTGAAAATTCTGGGCGCGTCCCTATTCGTTAAGAAAGTCACCGTATCCCCTGCAGTGAGATTGGGTCAGTCCACAGCTCTCATGAAAGGGAACGCCGTGTACCCGTTATCACGAATCAACGTTAAGACTTACGTGAACCCCAGCCATTCCAGGATATGCAACCAGGAGAACCTGTTTTTAGGAACCATGCCCAAATATGTGGTTCTGGGTATGGTGAATCACAATGCATTCAGCGGGAGAAGAGATCTGTCCCCGTTTGAATTTGCACACTATGACCTGGAGTACCTCGCACTCAGTCAAAACGGGAGACAGCTGCCGGCTAAAGCTTTCCAGCCTGAATTTAACAACGGACTCTCTGTGAGGGAGTTTTACAATCTCTACACGGCAACCGGGCGACACTTCAAGGACCTGCCTCTCTGTATAGACCGGGAGGATTTTGCACACGGCTATGCACTGTACGTCTTCAATTTAAACCCGGAGGAGGACAGCGGCGCTCTGAGCCCCGTCTCCACAGGGACCCTGCGACTTGAGATGAGATTCAGAGTCGCGACTCCACATACCACCACGCTGATAGTGTACGCGTGTTACGATTCTCTCCTGGAGATTAATTCCAAGCGACAGGTCCTTGTGGATTTTTACTGATGAACACCCTGGAATTGGACGCAGTTATGAGGGGCTTAATAGGAGACCTGTTCGCCGGTGTTTTCGCGTCTGACGAGTTATTCCGGATCAAGCCGGACCCTCCCGTATATTTCATTGTAAACACCCACCCTAGACATTTACCGGGGGAACACTGGTTAGCGCTCACCGTTGAAAAAAATGGTCGAGCCACATTTTTTGACTCGTTCGGCCTCAGCCCGGACTTTGAATACTACCCTAAAAGCATCCTGTGATATCTGGAGAATCTCCCAGATGTTAAAAACATTCTGTATCACAACAAACAGCTTCAGCACGAGTTATCGGACGTATGTGGACAACACTGTGTGTATTATCTGTATAACAGAGCCGCCGGGAAGTCGTACCAGGACGTGGTGTCTTTATACACCGAAAATACTATCGCGAACGATGATTTGGTTTCTCATTTTGTGAAAAGATATCGTTATTGCCTTAAGAAAAGCTGCAATACCTCCTGTAACCAGCTAGCAGGGCCTTTG
The DNA here is from genome assembly GCF_902500255.1 of Thalassophryne amazonica. Lineage (NCBI taxonomy): Eukaryota > Metazoa > Chordata > Actinopteri > Batrachoidiformes > Batrachoididae > Thalassophryne > Thalassophryne amazonica. Next base: position 137,431,803 of record NC_047105.1, on the reverse strand, counting down.
CATGAGTTTAAATATTGTCACGGCTTGTTAACCGGCGTTCCTATTATTTTATGTTTTTCCGTGTGAAAATGTAACCCCCGTCTTAGAACGCTCTCCCGATCATACCTTTAAAGTTTTATCGTGTTTGCATAATTTAATACCCCGTTATTAAGCGTAGAAAGAAGTGTTGACCTTTGACCTTTGATTTTTTATGTGTGTTTTTTTGTGAACAAATGCTTCGGATGTGTAGAAAACGCTCTCCCGATCATACCTTTAAAGTTTTATCGCGTTTGCACGCTTTAACCCCCCGTTATTAAGCGTAGAAAGAAGTGTTGACCTTTGACCTTTGATTTTTTTTGTGTGTTTTTTTCACCTGAAAACGGGATGGATGTGTCAGAGCGGCCTCCCGATCATACGTTTAAAGTTGTATCGCGTTTGCACACTTTAAACCCCGTTATTAAGCGTAGAAAGAAGCATTGACCTTTGACCTTTGATTTTTTTATTATTTTTTTCTTTTGTGAAAAATGTTCTCGATGTGTAGAAAACGCACCCCCAATCATACCTTTAATGTTTTTCATTTTTTGCATCATTGTTATTAAGCAGAGAAGTGCTGAAAGTTGTTTTTAAACCATATGCCGAATAAAAGTGATGAAGGCCGGAGATGAGTTTCAGTCGGTGTTTTATTAGTAACAGTATACAAAAACATGTCTGACTGCGATGTATTTTAAAAAATCTTGATCATAATATCCAGTCAGTTTTTAATTCGACACCCTCCTTTTATGGTGAGAAACCTTCCCAGCGTTGGAAGTCTTTTTTTTTTCTTAAGTTTCTCATCAACAGCCTCCAAAAAAAATTGTTTTCTGCCGGGAAACATTTGCTGAGCCAGAATGTTCATCTGTAACTTGTCTCTGGGGTTTTTAAACAGCACCATATAATTACAATTCAAACTGATGGTTCGACTGTATTTCCCCTTTATGAAACACGTTCTGTGTGATCATGATGACGCTCATATTCCGGTGATGTCTGTACTGGTTGAAAATTCTTACAACTTCAGGATGATCCGTTGCTTGAAAGATGAGATCGTCCAAAATAACCAGATGGCTCTGACCTTCAGGGAAAAGAGTCAGGAAATGAGTCAGGGAGTCCTCTTACAAATTTTATTCAGAATTCAGAGGTTGTTCAGACGTATACAGCCATACAATGTTGTCAGGCACATATCTCATAGCGTGGCTACAATTTTCCAGCAATGTTTTCACAAACACAGTCTTTCCCGAACCACTCGGTCCAACAATGAGACAGGAGAATGGGGGCTGAAGTCTGGGGTCAAACTCCACCGTATTTCCCGAGTGAGACATGTTTCAAAATCCGAACGGTTCGGTTTCCCCGTCCTTTAAAAGACGCCGCTTGTCATACACCACCCTGAAGGATTTTTGAAATGACACGTTTGTCAAACTGAAACTGTATTTATGACGTTTAATTCCCTGCTGCGGTGTTTTGATAGATGCAGCGAGGGCGGGGTCTTTTATATAACCCTCGACCAGATCTTTGACGCTGTCAAAGTTTATTTTCTGACAGCTCCCGTGGGTTTGAGTGATCCCCTTCACACGCATGACCGTTTTACCTCATACAGTTTTATATGCGTAACTTTTAGGCCCCGCTGCTGCAAACTCTGTGATGACGTCGCCGTTCAACTCGTCGGTGAGCTGCCACAGATAATTACCGGTAGGCAGCGGGGTTTCACCCCGCCTACAAACGTAAATCAGGCTATCGGTATCATAATACAGAATCCTGTCAGGATTTGCCACAGCCTCCATAAAACCATACAAGGTCAAACGCGCATACGCCGTTGTAAACGCTGCGATGAAAATATTGACGGTTTTACCCAGTCGGCTGACGTACCGCGGGCCGTACCTCCATTGAACCATAGCCACCTGACTGCTGAGGAATGTTAGATATGTGACCTTGTACTCTTCAGAAAACAGATACCTGAACAGATCGTCAGCGTTTTTAACGAACGCGGTCTGCGTCAGATTTGACCTCTGGGCGAATTTCCCCCAGAAGGAGTTGAGGCAGATCTTAGCCATCTGTCATTTTGCCAGATTGTGACTGATTTTTTCTGGGTCTAAACGAATCTTCTGGTTCAGCCAGTAGTCCGTGATATATTTTTCTCTGCTCTCGGGGTCTTTATCAAATTCGGGAGGGATTTTATCACTTTTTACCTCAAAATGCCAGACTTCAAAAATCTTAGCTACAACGTAGCCTGTATCCAGAGCTTTGTGGAATTCCGGGGTCGTCCAAGTCCCAGACAGAGCTCTCTGCTTCCGACTGTGTGTGCACGCTCCCGCTTGATTATTTTCATCAGGGCAGGTGCGACACAGAGTAAACACCAGTTTACTGTGAGGAGTTCTGTGTGGGAGGACGGGGAATTTTAGCCCCCGGGGCGGATACACGACGGCTTTGATGAGCCCGAAATAAGTCCTGGGGTCTCGGAAATTTCTCTCGATAATTTCCGGATGCCCCGTAGGATATGTGAAATTTACGTTAATGTAAGGATACAGCGAGGTCACGTCGACGTAATAGACCTTCTCATCTTGCTTAGCTGTGTACCTCAGACGGGACGCGCAAGTCCGACCTCCGTATAAAGCGTCGCGAGGTTCGAGGGGCGGCGGTAACCCCCTGCGGCTGAGGAAACGGCAAACGCTCTCATCCCTCAGCCTCATTTCAAGCCACTGATGTTCCCAAATTACGCTGAGTGTGACGCCCGGCATAGCCCGCAGAAAGGCTATTTTTTTCTGACACGCTGCGTGGAGCTCTCCAAATGAGGTGTTTGTGAGAGGGTTTATTTCGTGCTGTGTAAAACACGTTGCACACCCGTGGTAAAAACACCCGAGAAACTCCCACACTTTTATCCGCCCGTCAATCTGAGAATACCCATCAACATAATAACCTCCTATTTTTTCTCGCCCCTGTTTAGAGCGTGATCGACGGTAATGTTTTGCGTCTCAGCAACCCATTCTAACCACTGCACGGCCACGTCTGAATATTTTTTATGCTTCGTTCTATAATTGTTGGCGGAGGGGATCGCCAGCGTTTTTGGAGCGAGAAAGTTAGTTTGGAAGACTTTCATACACGCCGAGGCGATTGTAACGCAGGTAAAAGGATCCACACGTGTTTCAGTGATGAATTCAGCCATAAATTTGGAGCAGGCTGCAGTCAGGATTTTTGTATCGTTATCACAATACATAACGGCCTCGGCTTTAAAATCGAAAATCGCGTTTTTTTTGCTCACGTACCACACGTTAAATTCCTCTCTTTCTCCCTCTGACATATTTGCGACCCCGTAAGCTGCAGAGTCAGGGTACGGCCCAACATAGTTCCGATTTTTTTCTGAACTGAACAGGTGCGGAAAGTAACCTTTGCGGACGATTTCGTCTTTTAGCCGGATTCCCAGGGCTTTAGTCATCTGAGATAAGCACATTGTAAGGAAAGATAACGAATCTATATATTTCTGTTTAAAGGCTGCATCTGTCATGAGTAATAGTTTACTCCCGGTCATAATCACAGCGGGGGTTACGCCCTGCTGGACTAAATATTTTAGAAGCAGATAGCAGTCAAAACCTTTTGAGTTGTGAGCGATGAACACGTATTCTTTGAATTTTCTCGTTCTAAAATGTTTAAAGAAGCGGGCTACGCAGTCTGTCCCCCATGCGCTCCAAAAATCACCCGTCTTTGTAACAGCGCTGACGTAAAACGGCACGTGTTCCCCGTTATTATCGACATACGTTTCAAAGTCATAAAAAACATATTTCTCTGAATGCATCTCTTCAGCTTTGACCGGCGTCATATAGCAGAGGTGACCCTCGCTCGGCTCCTGGAGAGCTTCGCCGCATATATGACACCTCTTCTGCTTACACACGTGCGGAGCGCTGTTTTTAGAAAATACTGTGTAATACTCGCGTTTACATCGAGGGCATTTTTTTCTGTTATCACACACATTAACGAACTTACCGGCGGAAGGACAATACTTCGGCTGTTTATGCAGGCTGTAACAGGTGGGCGAGCGACACTTCTTGTTACATTCGCTGCAGAATACCGGGTTATTTTTCTCGTAACACTGCGTGGATTCACAAATTTTACAATATGACGGACAATTATGGGAGGCGGGGTTATTGTACCCCTCAAAGCAAAACTCACATACATATCTCACTCCCAAAAATCTCTTTAAATCGGTGATTCTGTAAAAATGATTATTAAACAGAAAAACGAAAAGAGTTTTCTGCTGCGCCGGTATTCCTGTTTGGAATTTTGTCAGCTTTCTCTCCCCTTCAGCTCTGAAAAACACCACAATTTTACAACCCAGAATGTTTTAAAATTTTCCCACCTGCTCTAAAGATACCGGCGTAGCAGCCCTTAATCCGACACTAATTTGTAACGCCAGCCCGCGCTGCTCCGCCTCGTGCGTAGTCAGATGAGGATTCAATAATTGAATGAGGTTTATCGCGAAACATAAACTGTTGTCAGGATTATACACGATATTAAGGCATTTGGATTTTTTCCTCAGAACCTCGTGATGGAGGAGGTCATCTATTCTGCGTTTCCCCGTGCCGTTCTGGTTGCGGATGACTTGGACCACTAATTCCAGAGACTCGTCGGATAAAACGTTGGAATTCGATTGTATCAATCGTTCTAGCAGATTTTGGAAGCCCGTCACATTGCCCGCGTCGTTATATGAGCTGATCAAAGCGGCCTCGTTGTAGACTGAGTCCCCACGAATCTCCATTTGGATAAAGTCCCTGGCCCTGGCGTGTGTTAAAGCCTTTTCGACCGAGTTCTGAAGAGTCCCAACGACGTTACGATCAAATTCCGCGTAGTCGGGAATTTTGTCGACGCGGTGGAAATTTAGAGGCTGCCTGATTTCGATATTGTTAAAAGCCGGTCTCCTGATGACGTTAGCAGCCCCACCGCCCGTCATGGGACCCCGGTCGTGCATCATCTCCGCCTTCCATCAAAACAGAGATTGCTGCGTTTATCGGGGTTAAACGAGCTCTGTTTAAAATATCTTCTCCGTGCGCATTGCGCGGGGAGGGACTTCTTAAAGGTGAAAAAACGAGCGCGTCGTTAGGCATTTGATTTCATTCATCCACCGCGGATTGGACGTGAGGATTAACTTCACACGCAAGGAGGTTTACGGCTTTATTTAGAGGAGTCAGACGTACCTGGTTCAACGCCGCGGGACTGGACTAGTCTGGAGGCGGGGTGTGCGGGGGGACAGGGGGCTCTTCAGTATCAGACTGGACCGTCGAATTTATCGCGTTAATCGCAGAAATGATGTAGGGGTTAATTTCTTCCGATTCTCGTTCAGCCGCCAAATTGTTAAGAGCATCATTTAGCGGTGTTAAACGAACACGGCTTAAAAGTCTTTCTCCGGACTCGATGTTATTTCGAGGCGGCGAATTTAACGCCTCGGGTAATGGGCCATCTGTTCCAGGAGCGCTCCCCGCTGAGTCAATTATTGAAGCGTTTAAATCCAATACACGTCTGAAGTTATTTTCCCGACCTGATTTCTCTCCTTCCATCTTTTAAAATCCATACCAGGATGAATCTACCTCAAGAAAATCAATTAATATGCCTCTTCAAAATGAATTCTCCCGTTCCATCGGAATAAGAAAAAAAAAAACAATACAGAATACACATTTTCAAAAAAGTTGCAAGATGAGATTAATCCCAGCTCAGAATATCTTCGAGCCTTGCGTCTTGGTGGACAATAGACGGTCTCCCTCCACCGCGTGCTGAAAAAAAAGAGAAAAACGTTAGTTATTAAATATTTAAAATAAATAAATAAATAAACTCCGACTCCTTACCGTGTAAATCCGGGGATCGTTTTACGGCTCTCTGCCGCTGTCCCGCTTCTCCACGGGCTGTAACAGAAAAAATCGGGTTATTCCAGAGTTTTAACCGTGATTTAATTTTGGTCAGTGTACTTACATCTGCGTGGTGAAGTCGGGGCTTCCAGCCTTCGAACTTCTTCAGGGGGCTCTGACTTGATTTCTAGAATTAAAATAAATAAATAAATAAAAAGCAGCACCCTCGCAAGCAGATATTCTGTAATATTTCAAATATATTACAGAGGCCGGGTCCGAACGCACTCTGGAGCGTCTGCGTGGTTTTGTCTAAAAAAGACACAGTTTCAGACCGCGTGCATCATTTAAAAACAGTCATTTCTATCAAAAAAAGATTACTTAAATCACTTACCCTGAAAGCTGATGTGGTTTTCGCACTCTGCTCGAAGACAAGAAAACGTAATTAAACAACATGGTTTTTCAGGACCAGGGGATTTTTTTTTTTTACCACAAATTAATTCTATTTTATACCCATTGCGGGGTCCAGACGCCTTCACTCTTCACCGGTCGTAGTGGAAATGAGCGGTGACTCCTTCCCACAGGGGACGTGACTGAGAAGAAACTTTGTTTTTTCCGCCTTCATCACCTCGGGCGGCAACTCCAATCAGCGGGTGTCCCGCAGCCCCTGATCGACCTGGTAATATCTTAAAAGAAACTGCATCTATCGTGACTAAGAATAAGCTTTGTTTTTCCGTCTTCAAACAAGCCCAGCGAATGACCCCGTCATCAGGAAATCGGATGTAATAAAACATTCAAGCTTCAACCAAAGATTCAAGCTTCTCTACTGTTATAAAAGACCATCCGGCGTGACACCCCCGCTGCGCAGGTCACACACACACACACACACACACACACACATGCACACACACACCCCCAGACAGACACACACGCACACAGCTAGCGTCTGCAACAGGTATTACAGCCGTGGGGTCATGTTTCCCTGAGGAGCTCTATGCGTGGGTATTTGACCGTCTTGCTGCAAAGACTTACAGCCGTTACAGCCGAGAGACGGTTATTTTTAACCCTTCTTTAATTTAAGAATTAAAAAACAGAAAAGGAGACGCATTAATTTAAGAATTAAAAAATATTAAAGGGGTATTAAAATATTCGTGTTTAATCACTAAATTGAAGAAAACCTCCCATAATTGTGCAAAAGATACGGGTATTTTTTAATCCTTCTTTAATTGAGGCATTAAAAACCATAAAAGGACGCGCTTTAATTTAAGAATTAAAAAATATTAAAGGGGTATTAAATATTAGACACTGATTTATTTTTAATTATTTCAGAATTAGTTAATTCTTTAATACATTAAAAAAGATCTAGGTATTTTTTAATCGTTCTTTAATTCATGAAATAAAATGACATTAAAATATTAGACCCGGGTGGGAGGGGAGGTAGGGCTTGGAGGCGGAGCTTGGGGCGGGGTTAGGGGAGGTGCTAGGGCGGGGTTAGGGGCAGAGCTTGGGGCAGGGTTAGGGGAGGAGCTCTATGCGTGGGTATTTGACCGTCTTGCTGCAAAGACTTACAGCCGTTACAGCCGAGAGACGGTTATTTTTAACCCTTCTTTAATTTAAGAATTAAAAAACAGAAAAGGAGACGCATTAATTTAAGAATTAAAAAATATTAAAGGGGTATTAAAATATTCGTGTTTAATCACTAAATTGAAGAAAACCTCCCATAATTGTGCAAAAGATACGGGTATTTTTTAATCCTTCTTTAATTGAGGCATTAAAACCATAAAAGGACGCGCTTTAATTTAAGAATTAAAAAATATTAAAGGGGTATTAAATATTAGACACTGATTTATGTTTAATTATTTCAGAATTAGTTAATTCTTTAATACATTAAAAAAGATCTAGGTATTTTTTTTAATCGTTCTTTAATTCATGAAATAAAATGACATTAAAATATTAGACCCGGGTGGGAGGGGAGGTAGGGCTTGGAGGCGGAGCTTGGGGCGGGGTTAGGGGAGGTGCTAGGGGCGGGGTTAGGGGTGGAGCTTGGGGCAGGATTAGGGGAGGAGCCAGGGGCAGAGCTTGGGGGTGGGGCTAGGGGAGGAACCAGGGGCGGGGCTTGGAGACGGGACTAGGGGAGGGGTTAGGGGCGTGGTTAGGGGCGGAACATAGTGACGTAATCAATTCTGATTGGCTGTGATGTCATAAGGGGCAGGGTTAGGGGCGGGGCTTAATGACATTGTTGATTCTGATTGGCTGACAGGGCCATTAATCAGTTTTTGACATAAGGTCGCTCAGTTTACTCTCTGTGGTGGCTGCTGTGACATTCTGTAGCAGTGCATGCTCCCAGACCTGACCTTTCACAGATGTTGTCTACAGATACTATTTCAAAATATGATGTTTTGTCAGCAAAAGTTAAGTAATGTTGTTGGCTGTTGAAAATTGATTTATTTTTGAGCAACTTTAGGAAGTGTATGGTTTCTCTCAGCTTTTCCTTGTTCCATTGTTCCTCACCACAGCTGGTGCTCACAAGTGCTTCAAACTTTATAACAATCTACTTCAAAATTAAAAACATCAACCATTTGATTGAGGTTAGTGGGGTTTTATTCTGGCATTGCACAAGCTAAAATGGAAACTATGAGTCATCATTATAGTCAAAAATCCTGTGTCTCCAGTCATCCACAGAAGCCTACAAGTCCTTCAGAGTTGTCACTCGGTGACTTGGTGGTTTCTCTCATGAGTCTCCTCCTTGCACAGTCACTAGGTTCTTGGACAGATTTACTGTGGAGTACTGTGCCATTTGTTTTTCTTCAGGGTTGATTTTGGCAGCATGATGGGTTAGTGGTTAGCACTGGTGCCTCACAGCAAAAAGGTCGTGGGATTGATTCCCGGCCTTTCTGTGTGGAGTTTGCATGTTTTCCATGTGTGCGTGGGTTTCCTCCAGGCACTCTGGTTTCCTCCTATAATTAAAAACATGCTAGGGTCTGTTCCTTTCTCTGCCCCTGACCAAGGCAGAGTCTTTAAATCTGGAGTTGGTCCCCTGGTGCTGAACTGTGGCTGCCCACTGCTCCAAGTGGTTGGATTGTATCTAACTGTAATTAGGATGGGTTAAATGCAGAGGACAAATTTTGTTGTACATATGTACAATGACAATAAAGCCTCTATTCTATTCTATTCTATTCAGGAAGTCCAAGCCATATTTCCTGACATGGAAATGTTCAAGTATCTATCCCTTGACTTGTCAAAATATGATTATAAGCAATTACCTTTATATTTAGTTTGTCCAATTGCTTATGACCTTTAAAAATAGAGGAACTTTGTATAAAAATGCCTGTAATTCATAAATATTAACATAATATTTTTGTTATTCCATTGAATTAAAGAATTTGCATCCGGTTCCTGAACAGGTAGGGCTTCCAGTCATTAGTGCAACAGGCAGGGCATCCTGAGATCAGTCTGGCACCCTGCGGTGCAGGGCCAGCATCCACTGAAGGTCTCATCAGTGCCTCAGACAGGAAGAAAAATATAAGAATCACTCAGCTGGAAAAACTGCACCTGATGTATTAGTTCACCAATCAATAAATCAACAGGGAAGCAGCGAGATTACTAAAGTGGTTACCGGCAGCTAGCCCTTTGCTTCACAAATGGACCGTCACTTTAGATGTAATAAGGCTAAGACCTGTTCCCTTGCTAATAATATGAATTAAAAGGAGAGGAAGCATAGTCCCATGCTACACCAGAATAATAGCAAATATGAGAGGGTGAATAGATGTGTCTTTAGTCCAAACTTGAATATCTCTATGGAATCTGACTGTTTTATCACATGCATTAAGGTCATTGTACAAGACAGGTGCATGATAAGAGAAGGCTCTGTGGCCTGGTGATTATTTTTAACCTCAGGGACACAAAGTAGTCCTGTCAATCAATCAATCAACATTTATTTATAAAGCGTTTTACAGCACCGACTGGTGTCCAAAGTGCTTAACATTAAAAACACAAATTTACAAAAATAAAACACATATAAAATAAAATTTTAAAACAACACATAAAAAAGAACATAAAAATAACAGAACATGTCACCTCCCCACTAAGTGTTAAAAGCCAGTTTAAATAAATAAGTCTTTAACTTAGATTTAAAAAGTGCTAGGTCAGGAATAGTACGTAACTCAAGAGGCAGCTCATTCCACAGTCTCGGGCCAGCTACCGCGAAAGCATGATCACCCCAGCGTTTATATCTTGACCTTGAAACATCTAAGTAAAACTGGCCAGACTTTGCCCTGAGCTCGTAGAGCACGGGCGATACGTAGGGTGTAATTAGGCCAGTTAGGTAGGGAGGTGCTAATCCATGATTAATTTTATAAATTAGTAACAGAACCTTAAAATCAGACCTCACAGAGACAGGAAGCCAATGAAGGGAGGCCAAAATTGGTGTAATATGGTCAAACTTTCTGCTTCTTGTCAAATTCTGGCAGCAGCATTTTGAACCATTTGGAGACCCCTAATATTGGATTGTGGTAAAACAGAGAATAGGACATTGCAATAATCCAGTCTAGAAAAGATGGATTTTCATGGATGCCATGGATCCAGTCTAGAAAAGACTCTGATCAATGGCAGTATGGATCAGAGTCTCTGTATCAGCCGTAGACAGGATGGGATGAATCTTTGCCATGTTACAAAGGTGGAAGAAAGCACTCCTAGTGATTTCTTTGATGTGTAAGTCAAAGGACAACTTGGGATCCAAAGTCACTTTTTGTCAGAGTGATGTATGATGCAAAAGTCTAAGTTAAGGCGTTATCTGGTCAAATTCATGTCAAAGTCTCGCTAGACCAAGGACCATCATTTCTGTCTTCTCTGAATTTAATACTAAGAAATTGCTGGACATTCAGCTTTTCACTGAAATAAGGCTGTCCTCTAAAGCAGGACTCTTCAACCCATTCCAGAAAGGGCTGAGAAGGTGCAGGTTTTCTTTGCAACCACCCACTCCAAGAGGTGATTTCACTGATTAACTGAACCCATCGGTTCAAAGTAAAGTTAGTCAGTGAAATCACCTGGTGGGATGGAGAGATCTGGTCACCAGGTCTCTTTTGCTGAGAGAAGGCTGATCTGAGACAGAAGTGCTGGCTCCTTGTTGTGTCAGTACCTGCTAGTGTACTGAAATCAATACTGAAAGTTATCGGTTGAGCTTTTTTTCAGTTAGTGGATTAATAGTTATTGAAGCAAACTTTTTGGTTAGCTGTGCCCACCACTGGTCTTACCTGTCTGTTTCAGTGAGCTCATCTTTAAACTTGTCCACCTTTACAAAATGACATCTGAAAATAATTTTACTCCTTCTGTCCTGATTGAAGAAAAGTCCATTTGTCACACAGGAGTTTGGTGCCAGCAGTACTAGCTGTAATCCGCTATTGCAGCTGATGGATCAAGTCTCTGTTATTAATGACCCACTTTGCACTGCAATTTGAAAGACTCCCAGTTCATCATGTGCTTATAACGTAAACAAAAAAAATCTGAAAATACTCAGGTTTGCCTTCCTGTTGAATGGAGAAGCTGGGGACACCGTGCAAGTGCGCGCTCCTCAATATAAGTGTTTCCACCTGCCAATCGAAAAAGATTCTGCCAGCGACAATAACTGTTCTGACACTGAAAACACGGTCCAGCTCCGTCTCGAACCATTCGGTGGAAACGGGGCTGTCAGTTGCATGTAAAAATCCATAAATTAATCGGAGTATTGACAATGGTTCTCGTGCTGGTATCACTTCCTCCTTCTCCAATGTTGTGACTGGGCCGGAAGTTGCTGGTTTATAGTGCTGCGCGGTTCAAAATCTCTTCAGAAAATGTGCACCAGGAAAGGATAAATTTCAAGCTGTTGCTTAATTTTAGTCTCAAATATTCAATAAAACATGGCATAACGTGTCACCTACACTTTAAAGACAGGGAAACCTGTGCTGCTAAAACACTTGCACAATCTTTTCTGCCTCTGCTGGGAACAGGGACACATTCCGCAGGACATGTTAGATGCAAGCATCGTCACCTTGTATAAGAACAAAGGAGACAGAAGTGACTGCAATAACTATCGAAGCATCTCCCTTCTCAGTACTGTTGGGATGGCCTTCGGCCATGTTGCCTTAGAGCATCTACAGACCTTGGCTTCATGTGTTTACCCAGAGTCCCAGTGCAGCTTTTGAGCTGGGAGGTCTACCATGGACATGATCATTTCAATACCCCAGCTGCAGAAGTGTCAAGAGCAGCAAATGCCACTCTATGTCACTTTCATCGACAAGAGCAAGGCTTTCGACTTGGTCAGTCAAAGCAGACTCGTCGGGCTCCTGCAGAAGATCGGCTGTCCCTCAAAACTCCTTGCAGTGGTCTCTTCATTCCATGAGAACATCCACAGTACAGTTTACTTCAAAGGCACAGCATGAGAGCTGTTCCCAGTTAGCAGTGGGGTGAAACAGGGCTGTGTCCTTGCACCGACACTCTTCGGAATCTTCGTCACCATGCTCCTCCAGTACGCCTTGAAGAATTGCAGCAAGGGAGTGTACATTCACACCAGGGACCATAGTTGTGGAGGTACTCATCTGTGAGATGCTCTTTGCTGACAATGCAGCCTTGACATCATGACGCAGGGCACAGTTGCTCCCCCTAACATTGACATTGATGGGTACAGCCTGGAAGTCATGGAGCACTTCACTTACCTTGGGTCAACCAACTTGAACTCACTCTCCTTTGATGCAGAGATAAACAACAGGATTGCGATGGCACCAGCAGTTATGCCAAGACTAAGCCACAGAGTCTGTAACAACTCCAACCTCACTGAGAAGACAAACTGCGCATCTACCAGAGCTGCATGCTCAGCACACTCCTCTACGGTAGCGAGGCATGGACCACCTACGCCAGACATGAGAAAAAGCACAACAGCTGCCATCTGAGGTGCCTTAGACAAATTCTACACATTGGATGGCAGGACAAGGTGCCCAACACAGAGGTCTTGGAATGTGATAACATGAGCAGCATGTTCACCATTTTTGGCGAATGGCACCTTCACTGACTTGACCACATCATGAGAATGGATCTGGGCTGCATTCCTAAAGATTTACTGTACAGTGAGCTGGCAGAGGGCACTCCTTTGGCTGGCCGACCACGCCTGCACTTCAAGGATGTCTGCAAAAATGATATGAAAATGTGCAGCATCAATGTCAACACGTATAAGCAGTGTGCAGAGGACCGCACAGCTTGGTGCCTTACTGTCACAACAGGTGCACAGAGGGCTGAGCAGGAGAGGAACCAAGGCCTTGCTGAGCAATGAGCTAGGAAGAAGCAGCAGCAGCCTCAGTAGGCTTCACAGTAAACCTGCAACAAATGCAGCAGAGATTGTCACTCACACATTGGACTGATAAGTCATTCATGCAGGTGCAGATAGAAATAAAAGACAAAAATTTCCTGTATATTTGTAATGTCAACTGTGTTAGTGGCATGGCCCAGGCAGGGGGCCACCCCTTTAGATCTGGTCTACTTGAGGGCGAATATCTGTCATTTTGGGTTGCAACGGCATGGACGGAGGGACTCAGAAAATGCATACCGCACGACAACAGCATGTTATTTGAATTATTATCACTTACTGAGATACACAACACGTGGAATCACATTAATAATATTTAATGTCATTTCAAAATGCACGACACCCAGCAAATGCGGACATAAAAAGTTGGCTTACTTTAACTTTTGTCATGTCGGCTGCTCTCCAAATTCGCCAGTGCGTCCTCATCAAGCTGGCTGCTTTGACTGCTGTTCATTGTCATACATGAGAAAATCATCCGGAATATCCATATTGGGACCAACACACACTTCTCGCCTTTTCATCTTGCGGACAGTTGTTGGGCTGCGCACTATGATGTCATTTGTTTATGCACAGCGGGCGGGTATGCCAATAATCATTGACGTAAATCTACGCTACCGCCCTAGCAACGCCTTGGTAAAGTGATAATAATATCCAGTATGTTGTTAAGTGCATGTTCATTTGTCCACTGCAGTGCATGTTCATTTGTCCACTGGCTTAATTTTTGAATTAAAAATTCTTTATTTTCAGTAACAGCACAGGCTGTGGTGTGCTCGTGCGGTCTGATATGTTGTGAAACTCACCCAAGGGAAATGCTATATTAAAAAGTGAGTTCCACATACAGAAACCACCAGTGCAAATTATATATCTTCTTTTTGACAGGTGCAACTATTATTCATGCACATAACTTTACTAAATGGCTGCACAGAATCAAAGCTTTTTCCTCTTCATGTGTATTTCTACAGAACTGTTGTTTGTAGAGTTATAATATCATGTCATGAACTCTATGTTTTGTAGCACCAGCAGCATTCCCACTGAGAAAAATCTGCCCCGCTGTAAAGAATGTAAAATGGGCTTTTTACCCTCTAGTGTGCTTTCAGTAAGTGTCAGCTCTGGCCCTCGGCACAAAGCGCCTCAGTTGCGATAGCACTGGCCACATTGTGTTTTCTGAACAGCTTGTTTCACTGAAGATTCGTGAATGGGATTGAATTCAGGCCACTAATGGTGTAGCAGTGAAGCTCCAGAATGCAAGTGTGAGGCTAAAAAACAACAACGGCCTTTAATTAGATATTCTTGTACATATGCATCAGGCAGTCATATGTGACTATTCTCAAAGATTACATTCCTGCAAAGTGACTTCCAACAGAGCATCTGGAAAGTACTCTGTGCTTCACTTTTTCCACATTTTGGGATGTTACAGCCTTATTCCAAAATGGATGAATTTTTTTTTTTCCTCATGATTCTACACACAACACCCCATAATGATGATGTAAAAAAAGTTTTCTTTTTCTTTTTTTTTTTGAAAATTTATTAAAGATAAAAAAAAAACAACTAAGAAATTACGTGTACGTAAGTATTCATAGCCTTTACAATGAAGCTCGGAATTGAGCTCAGGTGCATCCTGATCATCCTTGAGATGTTTCTACAGCTTAATTGGAGACCACCTGGGGAAAACGCAGTTGATTGAACATGATTTGGAAAGATACACTCCTGTATACGTATTCAGTCCCACAGTTGACAGGATAGGATTGTCTCAAGGCACAAATCTGGGGAAGGGTACAGAAACATTTCTGCTGTTTTAAACATCCAATTGAGCACAGTGGCCTTCATCATCTGTAAATGAAAGAAGTTTGGAAACACAAGGATTCTTTTAACCACCCATTTAGCCACCCATTTAAACCAAGCAATCGGGAAAGAAGGGCCTTAGTCAGGGAGCTCACCAAGAACCCAATGGTCACTATTTCAGAGCTCCAGCATTCCTCTGTGGAGAGAGGAGAACCTTCCAGAAAGACAACCATCTCTGCAGCAATCCACCAATCAGGCCTATAAGATAGAGTAGCCAGATGGGAGGCACTCCTTTTTAATGAAGCACATGGTAGCCTGCCTGGAGTTTGCCAAAAGGCAACTGAAGGACTCTCACACCATGAGGAAAAAAAATCTCTGGTCTGCTGAAACAGACATTGAACTCATTGCCATGAATGCCAGGCACCAACCCTACAGTGAAACACAGTGGTGGGAGCATCATGCTGTGGGGATGTATTTTGGTGGAAGGAACTTGGAGACTAGTCAGGATTGAGGGAAAGATGACTGCAGCAATGTACTGAGACATTCTGGATGAAAATATGCTCCAGAATGCTCTTGACCTCACACTGGGGTGACGGTTCATCATTCAGCAGAACAATGACCCTAAGCACACAGCCTAGATATCAAAGGAGTGGCTTCAGGAGAACTTTGTGAATGTCCTTGAGTGGCCCAGCCAGAGCCCACATCTGAATCTGATTCAACATCTCTGGAGAGATCTGACAATGGCTGTGCACCAATGCTCCCCGTCCAACCTGATAGAGCTTGAGAGGTGCTGCAAAGGGGAATGGGCAAATCTGCCCAGAGACAGGTGAGTCAAGCTTATGGCATCATATTCAATAAGACTCGAGGCTGTAATTACTGCCAAAAGTGGATCAGCAAAGTATTGGGCAAAGGGTGTGAATTTATGTACATGTGATTTCTTTTTTTATTATTATTATTTTTGATAAATTTGCTAAAATAATAATAAAAAAGCTTCTTTCATGTTGTAGTGGGGCAGATATGCAACAAAAATTGCCCGAGATGTTCACATCCGGCAGAAAGTATGTAAATTTGCATACATAATCTTTGAAGTGTGCTGATTTCAGATTTTGCAGGATCCAAGCACTTTTCCCAAAGGATCCAGTCGTAAAATGAGAATTAAAGATGGCTGCAGATGTTATTGGTTCATTACCTTAGAATGTTAGTAGCATGGGCGGCACAATGGGGTTCTAGAGCTCGTCTTGGATTTGTCATAGTACCCCCAAGAAAATAATTCCTCATTTATTATTTTAATTTAATCACATATTTCATCCCATATTTCATCCCATATTTTTAAAGCCTTGTCTACACTGAAACTAAACGTCTGCTATACAATATTTTTGTTTGTAATTTTCAAAAAGTGTTCCATTCAATAAATATCTCTGTTCTCACAGATCCTGTGAAATCGCGTGAAAATGCTGTAGTGCATATTCTCGGCATTTCTCAGTGTGACATCCTAAATAGCAAAACAGAAACATCCCAGTGACTGACAGACAGAGGGAAAAGAACCTTCTCCATCCATAACAAAGCTTCTGAGCTGCTGTTTGAATGTGATGGCTCGGATTTACAGAGAGGAGATGGCACGCTTCACCCCGAAACTCTTAACTTTTTCAGAGTGTCGGATTTTGGAGCCTAAAGTGTGATGATGTGCTTTTTGTGTGGATGCTGGTTTACTGAAGCTGTGTACATGGATGACGGACATCTGACACTGTTTTTTAACAGACTGCATGGACACAGAGAACAGTCAGAATACATTATTTCTAGGAATTAATGGACATTATTTAACATGCCATGATCGAGAGAGAGGCATAACAGGACGGTGAGTCTGGCATATTCAGAATTGCAGCTGACGAGACGCTCTGTTCCTCCCGGCAGCAGATGTTTTTTTTTTTGTTTTTTTTGTTTTTTTAATTCATAACAACACTCATAATTAATCATGCACAAAGATCAACCTGGAGCAGAGATGGTTAATGATAGGCTGTGTTTATGACTCAGTGCACGTTAACCTTCTTGGAGCCGCAGATTTTACCATGACTACATCAAAATTAATAGAAATCACTTAAAAAGGAGTCATCATAATGTGTGTTATGTGAACTTTGGAATTAATCTGTGCCTCAATCAACCACAATCAGATCATTTCAGATGCTGTTTATACCACCTTCCTGAATATGTAAGTTGTGGTCAGATGTTCACCAGATTACACCTGGATCGCCGTCGGATAGGTGTCTCATCTCGATGGCACCTGGAGAATTATGAACATGTGCTTCACACTCGCGGCCGACAGCCAATTTTAACCAATGGTGTTGACTTCCGCAGATGGCTGTCAGAACATTTTGGAACTGAAATCCAACACCTTTTGGATGTGCACCAATTCATAAGTCCGACACCATTTCAGCTATGTGTGATGTGGGTATAATATTTGGCACAGAAATCTTTATTTGCAATTACAGAGGTCAGATGTTTTCTGTAGTTCTTGATGACTTCATCAAGAACTACAGGAAACATCAGCATCTGCATCTGCACACTGCAGCAGGGACTTTGGACTACTCCTCCATACATATCTTCTCCAGATCTTTCAGGTTTCATGTTTCAGCTCCCTCCAAAGGTTTTCTCTTGAGTTCAGGTCTGGAGACTGGCTAGGCCACTCCAAGACCTTGAAATGTTTCTTACGGAGCCACTTCTTAGTTGCCCTGGCTGTGTTTCGGGTCACTGTCATGCTGGAAGACCCAGCCACAACCCATCTGGAAGACCGAGCCACGACCCATCTTCAATGCGCTAAGGAGATTGTTTGCAAAAATCTCACTATACATGACCCCATTCATTCTCCCTTTAATACAATGCAGTTTCCTGTCCCCTTTGCAGAAAAGCACCCCCAAAAGTGATGTTTCCACCCTCATGCCTCAAAATTGGGACAGTGTTCTTGGGGATGGTCTCATCCTCCAAATATGGCGAGTGGAGTTGATACCAAAAAGCTCTGTTTTGATCTTATGTGACCACATGACCTTCTCCCATACCTTCTCTTGATCATCTAGATGGTCTCTGGTGAACTTCAAATGGGCCTGGACATGTGCTGGCATGAGTAGGTGGGCCTTGCGTGTCCTGCAAGATTTTAAACCGTGACAGCGTAGTGTGATACTAATGTATTCATTGTGACTGTGGTCCCACCTATCTGCAGTTCATTGACCAGGTCCTCCTGTGTAGTTCTGGACTTTTTCAGAATCATTTGTATCCTACGAGGCGAGATCTTGCATGGAGCCCCAGAAAAAGGAAGATTGACAGTCATCTTGTCATCTTCCATTTTTTAATAATTACACCAACAGTTGTTCTTCTCACCAAGCTGCTTGCCTGTTGTCCTGTAGACCATCCCAGCCTTGTACAGGTCAACAATTTTGTCCCTGGTGTCCTTAGTCAGCTCTTTGGTCTTGGCCATGGCGGATAGGTTGGCGTGTGATTGATTGAGTGTGTGGACAGGCGTCTTTAATACAGGTAACCAGTTCAAACAGGTGCAAATAATACAGGTGAGAGCAGAATAGGAGAGCTTGTTAAAGAAAAACTAACAGGTCTGTGAGAGCCAGAATTCTTGCTGGTTGGTAGGTGATCAAATACTTATTTCATGCAATAAAATGAAAATTAATTATATTAAATCATACAATATGATTTTCTGAACTTTTATTATTATTATTATTATTATTATTATTATTATTATTATTATTATTATTATTCTGTCTCTCTCAGTTGAAGTGTACCTATGATAAAAAATTACAGACCTCTCCATTCTTTGTAGGTGGGAAAACTTGTGGATGAAATACTTATTTGCCTCACTGTAAAATGTGGAAAAAGTGAGGTGCTTTGAATACTTTCTGGATGCACCGTACACCTATACTTTTTTGCTTCCATACTTTAATACTTTAATGGATATGAATTTGAAATAAGATCATTTATGGGAGAAGGAATAGGATGAGTATCCCAAAAGGCACATTTCACATTTTGCTTTATTTATTGAGTTAACTCTTATGTCACTTAGTATTAGAGGAATTTGCATTCAACATGGCCTCTGGCAGGTGCTGGATTCCATTTGCTTCATCACGTAGCTCCTCATCTGTACCATTAAAGGAGGGAAAGCAATCTGACTGAAGTTTTAAAAAAAAAAAAAAAACACACAAGCACACGTTGCTGCACCATTATATTGATTTGTTTGCACAGACACTTGGAAAAAAAAGCTGGTGCATTTCTACTTTTCAGCTCCTCAAGGCAAGAAAAACAAATGTGTTACCAGGCAGTAGTTATGAATTTCCATTCTTAGGTCAGTTATCACATGACCTGTCGGGCTCTGTTGATATGATCTATCAGAAATTGAGAATCGCGAAGTGAAACATTTATTATTCATCATTGCTGTCTCTGTCCTCCTGTGTTTTACAAACAGCATTTGTGATTTCTTGATGGATTATGAATTTGACAAGCACCACCCCTGTTTTACAACTGAAGCCTTGGATTCAGACTTCTTTTGGCTCCTCAGGTCGTGTACTGGGAAGATGACACAAAGCCAGACACTGTTGGCAAAGTGAGAATATCTGGAAACGCCACGGCAGTTAACATCACGGGGCTGAAGGTGAACATGGCGTACTACCTCTCTGTGGCTGCTTTCAACACCGCCGGGCCAGGCCCCCAGTCAGTGCCCATCAACACCACCACAAAGAAACCACGTGAGTCTGTGCCTCCATGCATTGGAATCATTGCTAAATGGTCCTTGTTCAGGCCTCTCAGATGATGATATTCTGTCCTCGCACTGAGAGGTGTAACGTTTCTTTAGCTTTGTTGGTTCTGCTGAAGAAATTCAGTCCAACACTGGTTTAAATAAAAACTTACTTCTGAAGTAGGCAAAGATAAAAGGTGGAATTAATTATCTTTGACACGTTATGCCTTTAAAACAGACAAGTGATGTTAAAATTCCATTTAAATTGTGATCAAGTAGGATACTTAAAAATGACCACATTGGCATTTTGCATATTTCAGATTGGAAATTATTTCAGTCAATCAATCAATCAATTATTTCAATCAATCAATCAATCAATTTTTTTTACACACAAATATGAATAAAAAAAAAAAAAAATAAATATATATATATATATATATATATATATATATATATATATATATATACAACCCCTGGCAATAATTATGGAATCACCGGCCACGGAGGATGTTCATTCAGTTGTTTAATTTTATAGAAAAAAAGCAGATCACAGACATGACACAAAACTAAAGTCATTTCAAATGGCAACTTTCTGGCTTTAAGAAACACTATAAGAAATCAGGAAAAATAATTGTGGCAGTCAGTAATGGAATGGAATCACCCTGTAAATTTACATCCCCAAAACTAACACCTGCATCAAATCAGATCTGCTTGTTAGTCTGCATCTGAAAAGGAGTGATCACACCTTGGAGAGCTGTTGCACCAAGTGGACTGACATGAATCATGGCTCCAACACGAGAGATGTCAATTGAAACAAAGGAGAGGATTATCAAACTCTTAAAAGAGGGTAAATCATCACGCAATGTTGCAAAAGATGTTGGTTGTTCACAGTCAGCTGTGTCTAAACTCTGGACCAAATACAAACATGGGAAGGTTGTTAAAGGCAAACATACTGGTAGATCAAGGAAGACATCAAAGCGTCAAGATAGAAAACTTATAGCAATATGTCTCAAAAATCGAAAATGTACAACAAAACAAATGAGGAACGAATGGGAGGAAACGGGAGTCAACGTCTGTGACCGAACTGTAAGAAACCGCCTAAAGGAAATGGGATTTACATACAGAAAAGCTAAACGAAAGCCATCATTCAATCAATCAATCAATCAATTTTTTTATATAGCACCAAATCACAACAAACAGTTGCCCCAAGGCGCTTTATATTGTAAGGCAAGGCCATACAATAATTATGTAAAACCCCAACGGTCAAAACGACCCCCTGTGAGGAAGCACTTGGCTACAGTGGGAAGGAAAAACTCCCTTTTAACAGGAAGAAACCTCCAGCAGAACCAGGCTCAGGGAGGGGCAGTCTTCTGCTGGGACTGGTTGGGGCTGAGGGAGAGAACCAGGAAAAAGACATGCTGTGGAGGGGAGCAGAGATCGATCACTAATGATTAAATGCAGAGTGGTGCATACAGAGCAAAAAGAGAAAGAAACAGTGCATCATGGGAACCCCCCAGCAGTCTACGTCTATAGCAGCATAACTAAGGGATGGTTCAGGGTCACCTGATCCAGCCCTAACTATAAGCTTAGCAAAAAGGAAAGTTTTAAGCCTAATCTTAAAAGTAGAGAGGGTGTCTGTCTCCCTGATCTGAATTGGGAGCTGGTTCCACAGGAGAGGAGCCTGAAAGCTGAAGGCTCTGCCTCCCATTCTACTCTTACAAACCCTAGGAACTACAAGTAAGCCTGCAGTCTGAGAGCGAAGCGCTCTATTGGGGTGATATGGTACTACGAGGTCCCTAAGATAAGATGGGACCTGATTATTCAAAACCTTATAAGTAAGAAGAAGAATTTTAAATTCTATTCTAGAATTAACAGGAAGCCAATGAAGAGAGGCCAATATGGGTGAGATATGCTCTCTCCTTCTAGTCCCAGTCAGTACTCTAGCTGCAGCATTTTGAATTAACTGAAGGCTTTTTAGGGAACTTTTAGGACAACCTGATAATAATGAATTACAATAGTCCAGCCTAGAGGAAATAAATGCATGAATTAGTTTTTCAGCATCACTCTGAGACAAGACCTTTCTGATTTTAGAGATATTGCGTAAATGCAAAAAAGCAGTCCTACATATTTGTTTAATATGCGCTTTGAATGACATATCCTGATCAAAAATGACTCCAAGATTTCTCACAGTATTACTAGAGGTCAGGGTAATGCCATCCAGAGTAAGGATCTGGTTAGACACCATGTTTCTAAGATTTGTGGGGCCAAGTACAATAACTTCAGTTTTATCTGAGTTTAAAAGCAGGAAATTAGAGGTCATCCATGTCTTTATGTCTGTAAGACAATCCTGCAGTTTAGCTAATTGGTGTGTATCCTCTGGCTTCATGGATAGATAAAGCTGGGTATCATCTGCGTAACAATGAAAATTTAAGCAATACCGTCTAATAATACTGCCTAAGGGAAGCATGTATAAAGTGAATAAAATTGGTCCTAGCACAGAACCTTGTGGAACTCCATAATTAACTTTAGTCTGTGAAGAAGATTCCCCATTTACATGAACAAACTGTAATCTATTAGACAAATATGATTCAAACCACCGCAGCGCAGTGCCTTTAATACCTATGACATGCTCTAATCTCTGTAATAAAATTTTATGGTCAACAGTATCAAAAGCAGCACTGAGGTCCAACAAAACAAGCACAGAGATAAGTCCACTGTCCGAAGCCATAAGAAGATCATTTGTAACCTTCACTAATGCTGTTTCTGTACTATGATGAATTCTAAAACCTGACTGAAACTCTTCAAATAGACCATTCCTCTGCAGGTGATCAGTTAGCTGTTTTACAACTACCCTCTCAAGAATCTTTGAGAGAAAAGGAAGGTTGGAGATTGGCCTATAATTAGCTAAGATAGCTGGGTCAAGTGATGGCTTTTTAAGTAATGGTTTAATTACTGCCACCTTAAAGGCCTGTGGTACATAACCAACTAACAAAGATAGATTGATCATATTTAAGATTGAAGCATTGAATAATGGTAGGACTTCCTTGAGCAGCCTGGCAGGAATGGGGTCTAATAAACATGTTGATGGTTTGGATGAAGTAACTAATGAAAATAACTCAGACAGAACAATCGGAGAGAAAGAGTCTAACCAAATACCGGCATCACTGAAAGCAGCCAAAGATAACGATACATCTTTGGGATGGTTATGAGTAATTTTTCTCTAATAGTCAAAATTTTGTTAGCAAAGAAAGTCATGAAGTCATTACTAGTTAAAGTTAATGGAATACTCAGCTCAATAGAGCTCTGACTCTTTGTCAGCCTGGCTACAGTGCTGAAAAGAAACCTGGGGTTGTTCTTATTTTCTTCAATTAGTGATGAGTAGAAAGATGTCCTAGCTTTACGGAGGGCTTTTTTATAGAGCAACAAACTCTTTTTCCAGGCTAAGTGAAGATCTTCTAAATTAGTGAGACGCCATTTCCTCTCCAACTTACGGGTTATCTGCTTTAAGCTACGAGTTTGTGAGTTATACCACGGAGTCAGACACTTCTGATTTAAAGCTCTCTTTTTCAGAGGAGCTACAGCATCCAAGGTTGTCTTCAATGAGGATGTAAAACTATTGACGAGATACTCTAACTCCCTTACAGAGTTTAGGTAGCTACTCTGCTCTGTGTTGGTATATGACATTAGAGAACATAAAGAAGGAATCATATCCGTAAACCTAGTTACAGCGCTTTCTGAAAGACTTCTAGTGTAATGAAACTTATTCCCCACTGCAGGGTAGTCCATCAGGGTAAATGTAAATGTTATTAAAAAATGATCAGACAGAAGGGAGTTTTCAGGGAATACTGTTAAGTCTTCTATTTCCATACCATAAGTCAGAACAAGATCTAAGATATGATTAAAGTGGTGGGTGGACTCATTTACTTTTTGAGCAAAGCCAATAGAGTCTAATAATAGATTAAATGCAGTGTTGAGGCTGTCATTCTCAGCATCTGTGTGGATGTTAAAATCGCCCACTATAATTATCTTATCTGAGCTAAGCACTAAGTCAGACAAAAGGTCTGAAAATTCACAGAGAAACTCACAGTAACGACCAGGTGGACGATAGATAATAACAAATAAAACTGGTTTTTGAGACTTCCAATTTGGATGGACAAGACTAAGAGACAAGCTTTCAAATGAATTAAAGCTCTGTCTGGGTTTTTGATTAATTAATAAGCTGAAATGGAAGATTGCTGCTAATCCTCCGCCCCGGCCCGTGCTACGAGCATTCTGACAGTTAGTGTGACTCGGGGGTGTTGACTCATTTAAACTAACATATTCATCCTGCTGTAACCAGGTTTCTGTTAGGCAGAATAAATCAATACGTTGATCAATTATTATATCATTTACCAACAGGGACTTAGAAGAGAGAGACCTAATGTTTAATAGACCACATTTAACTGTTTTAGTCTGTGGTGCAGTTGAAGGTGCTATATTATTTTTTCTTTTTGAATTTTTATGCTTAAATAGATTTTTGCTGGTTATTGGTGGTCTGGGAGCAGGCACCGTCTCCACGGGGATGGGGCAACGAGGGGACGGCAGTGGGAGAGAAGCTGCAGAGAGGTGTATAAGACCACAGCTCTGCCTCCTGGTCCCAACGCTAGACAGTCACAGTTTGGAGGATCCAAGAAAATTGGCCAGATTTCTAGAAATGAGAGCTGCTCCATCCAAAGTGGGATGGATGCCGTCTCTCCTAACAAGACCAGGTTTTCCCCAGAAGCTTTGCCAATTATCAATGAAGCCCACCTCATTTTTTGGACACCACTCAGACAGCCAGCAATTCAAGGAGAACATGCGGCTAAACATGTCACTCCCGGTCTGATTGGGGAGGGGACCAGAGAAAACAACAGAGTCCGACATTGTTTTTGCAAAGTTACACACCGATTTAATGTTAATTTTAGTGACCTCCGATTGGCGTAACCGAGTGTCATTACTGCCGACGTGAATTACAATCTTACCAAATTTACGCTTAGCCTTAGCCAGCAATTTCAAATGTCCTTCGATGTCACCTGCTCTGGCCTCCGGAAGACAATTGACAATGGTTGCTGGTGTCGCTAACTTCACATTTCTCAAAACAGAGTCGCCAATAACCAGAGTTTGATCCTCGGCGAGTGTATCGTCGAGTGGGGAAAAACGGTTAGAGATGTGAACGGGTTGACGGTGTACACGGGGCTTCTGTTTAGGGCTACGCTTCCTCCTCACAGTCACCCAGTCAGCCTGCTTTCCCGACTGCCCGGGATCTGCCAGGGGGGAACTAACGGCGGCTAAGCTACGTTGGTCCGCACCGACTACAGGGGCCTGGCTAGCTGTAGAATTTTCCACGGTGCGGAGCCGAGTCTCCAATTCGCCCAGCCTGGCCTCCAAAGCTACGAATAAGCTGCACTTATTACAAGTACCGTTACTGCTAAAGGAGGCTGAGGAATAACTAAACATTTCACACCCAGAGCAGAAAAGTACGGGAGAGACAGGAGAAGCCGCCATGCTAAATCGGCTAAGAGCTAGTAGCTACGCAACCTAGCGGATTCCTAAAAACACACAAAGTGAATAATGTGTAAATAATCCAGAGGTGATTCAGCAGAAGGAGTGCCTTAATTAAGGCACCAAACAGGCCATGAAGCAGCACATGCAACGCACAACAACAGCGAACGCATGACAACGGTGCCAAAACAAAACAAAAATCGACCAAACACGCTGTGGAGCAGCACAGGTAACGCACGACAACAGTGCTAAAAAAAAAAATAAATAAAAAAAAAACGAAAGCGTTAGCAAGCTAGTTAGCTTGCCAACGCTGATGAAAGTTAGCTGATAAAAGTGCTCCGTCGCGATGTTTCGACCGTTAGAGGTCTTCCTTAGGCGTTGGAGCACAGTAAAAAAAAAGTAAAAAGGTAAAAAAGTAAAAAAGTCTTGAAAAAGACTGTTAGTTCAAAGTCCAAAGCAGCAGGTAGCAGTCTCTGTGTAAACAGTCCCAACAGAGAGCCAAAATTCTTAAACAATAAACAGAAAAAAACAAGGTTACAATAGGCTAAGGAAAAGCAATCGTGGACTGTGGATGACTGGATGAAAGTCATATTCAGTGATGAATCTCGAATCTGCATTGGGCAAGGTGATGATGCTGGAACTTTTGTTTGGTGCCGTTCCAATGAGATTTATAAAGATGACTGCCTGAAGAGAACATGTACATTTCCACAGTCATTGATGATATGGGGCTGCATGTCAGGTAAAGGCACTGGAGAGATGGCTGTCATTACATCATCAATAAATGCACAAGTTTCCGTTGATATTTTGGACACTTTTCTTATCCCATCAATTGAAAGGATGTTTGGGGATGATGAAATCATTTTTCAAGATGATAATGCATCTTGCCATAGAGCAAAAACTGTGAAAACATTCCTTGCAAAAAGACACATAGGGTCAATGTCATGGCCTGCAAATAGTCCGGATCTTAATCCAATTGAAAATCTTTGGTGGAAGTTGAAGAAAATGGTCCATGACAAGGCTCCAACCTGCAAAGCTGATCTGGCAACAGCAATCAGAGAAAGTTGGAGCCAGATTGATGAAGAGTACTGTTTGTCACTCATTAAGTCCATGCCTCAGAGACTGCAAGCTGTTATAAAAGCCAGAGGTGGTGCAACAAAATACTAGTGATGTGTTGGAGCGTTATTTTGTTTTTCATGATTCCATAATTTTTTCCTCAGAATTGAGTGTTTCCATATTTTTTTCCCTCTGCTTGGTCTAAAAAAAGTAACCATTACTGACTGCCACAATTTTTTTTCCTGAGTTCTTATAGTGTTTCTTAAAGCCAGAAAGTTGCCATTTGAAATGACTTTAGTTTTGTGTCATGTCTGTGATCTGCTTTTTTTCTACAAAATTAAACAACTGAATGAACATCCTCCGAGGCCGGTGATTCCATAATTTTTGCCAGGGGTTGTATATATATATATACACGAGGTGTGTTAGAAAAGTATCGGACCTTTTTATTTTTTTCAAAAACCTGATGGATTTGAATCACATGTGCTTGCATGAACAAACCTTGAACCTTCGTGCACATGCATAAACTTTTTCACGCCTGTCGATTGCATCATTTCCTGGTAAGCAGCCTTTGTGTGAGGTGTGTATCGTGCGCTCGGCGTTTTTTCATTCCAAGGAAAAAGACGGAACGACTGGACCAGCGCTGCATCAAATTTTGCCAGAAACTGGGCGACAGCCAGGTGGAAACCATTCAGATTATTCAGGCGGCTTTCGGTGATGATCCTATGGGCATCACACAGATTAAGGAGCGGTACAACCGGTTTAAAGAGAGCGAGTCGCGCTCCGATCGGCCATCAACATGCTGAAATGACCAGATCATTTCCAAAGTGAATGCTGTGGTGATGTGGGATGTCGTGTGACTATCGGAGAAATTGCGGAAGAGGTGGACATCAGCACTTTTTCGGTACATTCCACTGTGACAGAAGATTTGGCCATGAAAAGAACGGCGGTGAAAGTCATGCCGATGGCTTTGGCACGAAGCTGACGGTGGAGCAAAAGCGCCTTTGTGTTGAAGTCTCACAGGACATGTTGTGACATGCCCACCTCTTCCACAATTTCTTGGATAGTCACATGACTGAAAAGTCACCGAAAGCCGTCTGAATCATCCTAATGGTTTCCACCTGGCTGTAACCCAGTTTCTGGCAAAATTTGATGCGGCGCTGCTCCAGTCATTCCGTCTTTATCCTTGGAATGAAAAAACGCCGAGCGCACGACACACACGTCACACAAATGCTGCTTAACAGAAAATGATGCAATCGACAGGTGTGGAAAAGTTCACGCATTACCATGCTGAGTTGTCATGTTGTCACACATTTTCTAAGTGCCAAGCAAGCGGTGTTAGATGTTTGTGCGTGTCACCTTGAATTTGGCCGACACCTGCCGCAAGAGGGATCAAGTGGGCTCTCACAGGGCACACTCTGTCTTTCTGCCGCTGATGTGTGCAAATAGTTGTAGCAACAAGTGTACGAGGTGTTGTAGACAGCTCCAATTTTAGAAGGATTGCAGACGATTCCTTCTTCATGTGCAATTCGACCACATTCATACTATGTGTGAAGGGGCCCTTATGGTTGACCAAGGAACTGACTGATTGGACCCAAAAAGCAGAGAGTAATGGCCAGTTAAATAGGGAATGACAAGATTTATTCACACAGTGAAGGGGATGATTGTACAAGGGAGCAGACAATTGATGGGGAAAGTGTAAATGCACATGCGTGTATTTGATGTGACACATCTGTGATGCTTGCCATGCATTTTAGACCTTAGTCTTAAATGGATATTGCTTTTGTAGCAAATCGTGATTCTAGGCACCAGTCGACATCACCTTTTTGTACCCCCTGAAATGCAGGAATGGATGTATATTAACAACTGAAGTAAAGTTGACCACACAAAACATATATACTAGCTATTATTTTTTCCTGACATTTGTACATTTTTATGCACTTCTGTACCTGCAGAAAATAAGTACATAATGCATTTCTTATCTCTGCCTCTGGATCTTTTACAGCACCGGATCGAGCTCCAGGGAACATACAGTGGACCGTGACTGGCTCCACACTCACACTGCACTGGGATCCTGTAGTAGCCATGGAGACTGAGTCAAAGGTCACTGGCTATTTGGTACGTCTCACATCCCAGACATGCTCTCGATTGCTGCTTGACAGCTTTTGTATGAGTTTATTTGCGTGCTCGTCTTCTGCTGGCTCAGGTGCTGCTGAAGAGTCATCGTCACAATGAAGTCAACAGCAGACTGACCAACAAAACCACTGTGGAGCTCAGTCTCTCCTCCAGTGACAACTATCTCATTCAGATCAAGGCCCTGAGTGAGGGTGGTGAAGGTGCGGGTAGTGAACCCATCCACATCCACAAATTGAGTGAGTTTTTCTCATAACATTTCTATTTGGCCACTGATTAAGTAAGGATTCAATAATTCAGAAAGAACTTTTATTTACTTTTTTTTTTTTTGCATCCATTTCCAACGTTGTGCAGTAGACTTATTATAGAAAAGTAACCTTTGTAGAAATGTGTGCATGGTGTCATCCATCTCTGCCATTAGGTTATTATTCCTTGCTGAGTGGCTGCACAGTGCTGCAGCATATAAAGCAGGTCTGTGTTCACATCCTGCTGAACTCTGAGGCAGCTCAGTTTGCTGCTCATCTCTTTGATGTCATACAAAATCTATCTTAAATAGCCTCCCGATGTAAGACAGCAATAACGTAGACTTTAGAAAACCCACCGTTGGGTTTTGATTCATGATGACATGGGAGAAATTTCGAGGACAGTGTGGCTTTGTCTGTTTCAGTGAAGTGATATTTCTGTTCCTGCCGGTTTCTGTTTTCAGGCATGGGAGCTCGAGGCTCAGGAACAGGATGTCTCAGCCCATTGTACCGCTCTGCACTCATCATCTGTGCACTGCTCGGCTCCATCTGGTGATATCTAATCACTGCCCTCCCATCCTCTCAGTCAGTCTGTCCTACATTAACCCTCCGCTGGACTGGCGTGAGGCCCACAATTCAACAGGAGGACTGAAAAAGACTGGACTGCAACATATTTCAGGACCATTTTATCAAACGACCATCAGTTCGAGACCTGATGCATGTCAGCTTTTTTATTTAAGTGTCATAAGTGCCACTGTTCTCCATATACATTTCTGTATTTCCACTTAGAATTCCTGGTGTCTACATATCTTCTAAGTGTCTTTTGAGATACTGATGCCTTAAAATCAATTAACATTTGACAGTACAGTTCATACCTTAGAAGTCAACAGAGGCTGCTTTCTGTGTAGTTATTTTCCTGAACATTTTCCAAGTATACTGAAATCTGAACTGATGAATTCATTTTCATTCACAAATTTACATTGGGAGCATAAACTCTAAAAAGGAACTGTTGTCTCCATGAGAAAAAAACTGATGTAACAGTTTGCATTGATTTTTTTTTAAAGTTATTTCAACTTAGTTATTTCACCTTTCAACTACGTTAAAGCCACAAGACTTGTTTAGTTGAGTTGAAATAACTTTAGTTAAGTTGAAATAATTTTTTAAAAATGTATGCAAATTGTTCTTTTTGTAACACCTTTTCTCGTTGAGAGCGGTTAATTTTTTTTAGAGCGTGCTGTAGATGCATTAATGTTTTTCTATGTTTTGGGGCTGGTTACACAAAGAATTTGTAACAAAAATTTGGATTGAATTTGCTTTTCTGTGTGAGTTGTGCAGGAAGCTTCATGAGTAGGGATGGTAACGATATGACTTTGATGGTACGACTACTCTTAACTATATTCTGCTTACCAATCTGCTACTTTAATAGTATTCTTATCAATTTTTTTTATTTTTTATTTTGAGAAAGAGTGCTCTGCATATTGGCTGAGCGAGAGAGAGCGAGCGAGAAAGCGTGCTCTCCTCTGCACAGTGAAGATGTGCCAGTTTATTTTCTCATACTGAAAGCAGTGC
Source organism: Thalassophryne amazonica (assembly GCF_902500255.1). Lineage (NCBI taxonomy): Eukaryota > Metazoa > Chordata > Actinopteri > Batrachoidiformes > Batrachoididae > Thalassophryne > Thalassophryne amazonica. The sequence continues at coordinate 137,401,608 of NC_047105.1, read as the reverse complement.
CATTAAAGCAGAAGATTATTGGTAACTTTAAACTGACGTGGACAGCAGCAGGTTACGTGTGTGCGTACGAATGCAGGTTGTGTTGAGAGAGAATGTGCTCTTCTGCACAGATAACAAATGCGGCAATTCATTTTCTAGTAACAAAAGCAGAATCTTTAACAGTCAGAGCTTATCGGTTCCTTAATTATTTAGTGGCGGGTCCTGTTTAGTACTGGGTTTCAGTGACCATCCCTTTTTGTGATATTTTCCACTGTTATTATTTGACACTTTTACCTGTGTCACTGAAGGCGTGGAGGAATGGCTAGCTTCTGTGTTTGCGTCTGTGTGTCCACATGCAGCGTGGAATCTGATGAGCATCACCTCTGTGAAGCTGAGGACACACAACAAGGCTTTAGCCTGATTTTACCAACAATTCACAGTTGGACAGAGTCAGCACTTGTCGGCTGGGCTAGTTGGCACAGAAATGTGTTAATGTGTTAGGGCTAAAGACCCAAATTGGCAATGTGTGAGTGGAACAGACCAGACCCGACTTCAGTCACAGTCAATCAAACATGTTTGAATTTTTAGAGCCAACTCTGGATACGAAAAGCAAATCACCGCACTCATGAACAAAAAATGCCAAGGTGCCAGGTAACCAAAAACCAACTAGTAAAAAAGGAGCATGTGCACACTTGGATCAATTCTAGTCTCTTTAATACACCAAGCTGTCAGTCAAAGGACATTCATCAGGGTAACGATCAGCACTTTTTTCTCCTTTTGTTAGAAGTATTCGACTCTGGATGCAATGACGTAAGTGTGTGCTGATTTATCAACCAAACTGCAAACACATGTTGACAACAGCCAATGAAAAACAGTAGGTGGGACACAGGAAATGGTGCCAGATGATAAATATGACAGGTGGTAGCCAGTGGGAATATCAAAACTCCTCCAAACCTTTCTAGACTCCTCAAGAACTTGACCCATATCTCTTTTTTTCTTAGTGGGTTTCACAGAGCAGATATGGCGGCACAAACAACAGCAACAGTGAGCTGCTTGTTTGTTTACCATTTGTTTACCATCTCGACCAGTGGTATCCAAGTATACCAGAAAGGGCAGAGAGGGTGCAAGTCTTCTTTGCAACCACCCACTCCACCAGGTGATGTCACTCATTGATTGATTCCATCTGCTCAAAGTCATGTTAGTCAGTGAAATCACCTGGTGGACTGGGTGGCTGCAAAGAAAACGTGCACCCTCTCGAACCTTTCTCGAATGAGTTTGAGACCTCTGATCTACATGGTCACTTGCAGCACAGTCTTGCTCTCGTGTATCGCTCTTGTGAGAGTTTGATGTGTTCAGTTGACTTGACATGCAGTCTGTGATCCCTCATCAGGTGCAGTTGTTAAATTAAATTAGTTGGTTAAGGTGCATTTAAAGACGCGTTACGAATGTCATATTTGCATCATTCTTGGCACATTCCTGACATTCTTAACATGACTCAATGCATCTGAATAGGTTTCTTAATAGTGCGTGTTGGTGCGTGATTTTTGTGGATCATGTTTTTGGCTGTCAAAAAAATCTTCCACAAATGTCACGCACCAGCCTCATTTCGCCTCATGTCATGGAGGTCGCAACTGAGCGTGTTGATCTGTCTTGATTAGTGATGATCCTTAATAGAGCGTGACAGTGTTCTTCTCTAACGTGCCCACAATTAAACCCTGCTGCACCACATTCAGTTTCATTGCTGCAGTATGCTGAAGGAGGACAGTGATGGCAAGTCGGCTAAAAGTCTCATTCCAATGCTCCTCAGCGTGCTCCAGCAGGTGTTCCACCTGCTGCATGTGCCTGATGTTTGGGAAAACGAGTGAGACGAGAGCCGCGTGAAGCCACACATCTGGCTCTCTGCATCTCCTCCTCCTCTCTGTGCCACTCCATGGCACAGAGTCTAATGAAGCATGCAGTCACAACGTTCTTCTCCTGTGGCTGTTGAGGAAAAACAAGAGTGATCTGAATTGTTCAGCAGCTGATGGTTGGATGAACATGGGTGTGTGTGTGAAGACAATTCGCCTCATTCACAACGTGACAGAACTTAACGATGCGCGGAACATTATTCGTGACCATGCGTAATGGTTCCTGATAATTCTTCAGCAACATGTGCCATTAATCGTAACACATGGTAACAAGTTGCAGCAGTTACTGAGGAGACCTGACGCCTCTGCCCCGAATCATCACATTCGTGATTAGCGGCCAAAAATGTATACTTGGTGGTATTCGTGACTTGTCGTCGTTACAGTAGTGTTCAGAATAATAGTAGTGCTGTGTGACTAAAAAGATTAATCCAGGTTTTGAGTATATTTCTTATTGTTACATGGGAAACAAGGTACCAGTAGATTCAGTAGATTCTCACAAATCCAACAAGACCAAGCATTCATGATATGCACACTCTTAAGGCTATGAAATTGGGCTATTAGTAAAAAAAAAGTAGAAAAGGGGGTGTTCACAATAATAGTAGTGTGGCATTCAGTCAGTGAGTTTGTCAATTTTGTGGAACAAACAGGTGTGAATCAGGTGTCCCCTATTTAAGGATGAAGCCAGCACCTGTTGAACATGCTTTTTCTCTTTGAAAGCCCGAGGACAATGGGACGTTCAAGACATTGTTCAGAAGAACAGCGTAGTTTGATTAAAAAGTTGATCGGAGAGGGGAAAACTTATACGCAGGTGGAAAAAATTGTAGGCTGTTCATCTACAATGATCTCCAATGATTTAAAATGGACAAAAAAAAACTAGAGACGTGTGGAAGAAAACAGAAAACAACCATCAAAATGGATAGAAGAATAACCAGGATGGCAAAGGCTCACCCGTTGATCAGCTCCAGGATGATCAAAGACAGTCTGGAGTTACCTGTAAGTGCTGTGACAGTTAGAAGATGCCTCTGTGAAGCTAATTTCTTTGCAAGAATCCCCCGCAAAGTCCCTCTGTTAAATAAAAGACGTGCAGAAGAAGTTACAATTTGCCAAAGAACACATCAACTGGCCTAAAGAGAAATGGAGGAATATTTTATGGACTGATGAGAGTAAAATTGTTCTTTTTGGGTCCACGGGCCACAGACAGTTCATGAGACGACCCCCAAACTCTGAATTCAAGCCACAGTTCACAGTGAAGACAGTGAAGCATGGTGGTGCAAGCATCATGATATGGGCATGTTTCTCCTACTATGGTGTTGGGCCTATATATTGCATACCAGGTATCATGGATCAGTTTGGATATGTCAAAATACTTGAAGAGGTCATGTTGCCTTATGCTGAAGAGGACATGCCCTTGAAATGGGTGTTTCAACAAGACAATGACCCCAAGCACACTAGTAAACGAGCAAAATCTTGGTTCCAAACCAACAAAATGAATGCCTCGCAGATGCGAAGAAATCATGAAAAACTGTGGTTATACAACTAAATACTAGCTTAGTGATTCACAGGATTGCTAAAAAAGCAGTTTGAACATAATAGTTTTGAGTTAGTAGTGTCAACAGCAGATGCTACTATTATTGTGAACACCCCCTTTTCGTTTTTTTCTAATAGCCAATTTCATAGCCTGAAGAGTGTGCATATCATGAATGCTTGGTCTTGTTGGATTTGTGAGAATCTACTGAATCTACTGGTACCTTGTTTCCCATGTAACAATAAGAAATATACTCAAAACCTGGATTAATCTTTTTAGTCACATAGCACTACTATTATTCTGAACACTACTGTATGTGTAAATGCAGCATTAGTGTGTACGCCATGTCTTTTCAAAATCAGTAACATCTGTGAAAGTTTTGTAGCCTGTCCCCAGTTTAAGACATCGGATGACTTTGATATTAGGCACATTTTGAGTCTAACTGTGGCCACCAGGTGGTCTAGTGTATGTGATAATGCCATGAGGACTTCATGGAATCTCATGAACTTGTTACTCTAGATTTTACATTTACTTGATGTCAGTGCTGCTAACTAGTTAGTTGCCTAATGATATGTTTGCCCCCCCACCACACACACACACAAATGAGTTGCTTCACTATACATAGAGATTGCATTGCAATTAGTTCATTTCTGTTCAAAATTTCAGCTTGTGATTGGCCCCTTATGCACAAACACTTTTTTTCTAACACGTCAGGTTCAACTATAATTTGTCAAATAAGTAAAGGACATGTGTCAGTTTGATTAACTGTGCCTCAGACTCATTTATCTCATTTAGAGAGCCACAGGTCGCAGAGCTTCAGTCAGTTTCTTCAACATCCTGACACATCTTGTTATTTTGTGATCTATCTCATTTTCCTTTAAATCGTAATTGCCTATCATACTCTGCTTTCTCTGTCGAGTGAATACTCAGAGTCAATCAATCAATCAATCAATTTTATTTATATAGCGCCAAATCACAACAAACAGTTGCCCCAAGGCACTTTATATTGTAAGGAAAAAGCCATACAATAATTACGTAAAAACCCCAACGGTCAAAACGACCCCCTGTGAGCAAGCACTTGGCGACAGTGGGAAGGAAAAACTCCCTTTTAACAGGAAAAACCTCCAGCAGAACCAGGCTCAGGGAGGGGCAGTCTTCTGCTGGGACTGGTTGGGGCTGAGGGAGAGAACCAGGAAAAAGACATGCTGTGGAGGGGAGCAGAGATCGAACACTAATGATTAAATGCAGAGTGGTGCATACAGAGCAAAAAGAGCAAGAAACAGTGCATCATGGGAACCCCCCAGCAGTCTAAGTCTATAGCAGCATAACTAAGGGATGGTTCAGGGTCACCTGATCCAGCCCTAACTATAAGCTTTAGCAAAAAGGAAAGTTTTAAGCCTAATCTTAAAAGTAGAGAGGGTGTCTGTCTCCCTGATCTGAATTGGGAGCTGGTTCCACAGGAGAGGAGCCTGAAAGCTGAAGGCTCTGCCTCCCATTCTACTCTTACAAACCCTACCCTAAACCCTTGCCACACCCTAAAAAGAGTGGCAAAAATGAGAGATGTCTAGTGATATTATGTCAAGCATATCCCTTGTCTCCTGTTCCTCCTCTGCATTTAGGCGATCTCTGTTCAAGCATTGTAGAATCATATTACATCTACAGCCCACAAGACCAGCTGGCCCCGTGCACAGTGGACTGCAGGGAATCAGTGCCTTCATCACAGCTCACAGATTAGGGTTTTTTTTTTTATCTTTTTGAAAAGCATTAAAAAAGAATCATGTTTCTGAACAGCTGTTTTCTTTGATTTTTGAATAAATTAGACAAGAGACTCGAGGCAGAGCATGGAGAACATGATTAAATTTTCATTGGGAAGTATATCGGAGCACCTAAGACAAAAAGGCTCGGAAGCTTTGTGAAACCCACAATGGATGGAAATCTACTGTGGTCCCATTTTCTACGGTCCATTATAATACATGTATGACTTCATCTGAAGCATAATTTATGGGCTGTTAAGGATCACAATAATTCATATCAGTATCACCTTGGAAGATGCCTAACTGGAAATGGAGCACAAGGCTCACTGTTATTTTAGTTCATTATCATGCCATGTTATGGGCACATACCATATTTCTCGGAGTATAAGTTGCACTTTAGTATAAGTCACAGATTTTTCTGTATTACCAGTTCTTTAATTTGTGTTTTTGTGTGTTGTTGTAGCATTCTTTTCATTACTGCATTTCTTATTTTATTTGTGTTTATTTTGTTTGTTTTGGTTCCTGGGAAAGGCCTAATATAATGGTTATTATAATTAAAACTAAATGTGCTCTTTGTTTGTTTGTTTGTTTGTTTGTTTTTGTATATAGGCTGGAGCATTGGTTGCAGGACGTCCCCAACTAGGAAGAAAAAATGTCTTATACTCCGGAAAACATGGTTCTAACTGAACAGCAACAGTAGTGCTCATCTTCTTTGGGCGTGACTCATGATTGTTTATCAATTGGACTTTGTTAACCTTCAAGCGATGAATTTATCACCTTTACTAAATATGTAAATGTGCAATTGTGATATTTTTACTAAGAAAGATATGTCCTACCATGATTTTTTAAATCTACTTCTCAAAGCTTTTCATATATATATATATATATATAACAAAAATATAAACGCAACACTTTTGGTTTTGCTCCCATTTTGTATGAGATGAACTCAAAGATCTAAAACTTTTTCCACATACACAATATCACCATTTCCCTCAAATATTGTTCACAAACCAGTCGAAATCTGTGATAGTGAGCACTTCTCCTTTGCTGAGATAATCCATCCCACCTCACAGGTGTGCCATACGAAGATGCTGATTAGACACCATGATTAGTGCACAGGTGTGCCTTAGACTGCCCACAATAAAAGGCCACTCTGAAAGGTGCAGTTTTGTTTTACTGGGGGGGGATACCAGTCAGTATCTGGTGGGACCACCATTTGCCTCATGCAGTGCAACACATCTCCTTCGCATCATCCGTGAAGAGAACACCTCTCCAACGTGCCAAACGCCAGCAAATGTGAGCATTTGCCCACTCAAGTCGGTTACGACGACGAACTGGAGTCAGGTCGAGACCCCGATGAGGATGACGAGCATGCAGATGAGCTTCCCTGAGATGGTTTCTGACAGTTTGTGCAGAAATTCTTTGGTTATGCAAACCGATTGTTCCAGCAGCTGTCCAATTGGCTGGTCTCAGACGATCTTGGAGGTGAACATGCTGGATGTGGAGGTCCTGGGCTGGTGTGGTTACACATGGTCTGCAGTTGTGAGGCTGGTTGGATGTACTGCCAAATTCTCTGAAACGCCTTTGGAGACGGCTTATGGTAGAGAAATGAACATTCAATACACGAGCAACAGCTCTGGTTGACATTCCTGCTGTCAGCATGCCAATTGCACGCTCCCTCAAATCTTGCGACATCTGTGGCATTGTGCTGTGTGATAAAACTGCACCTTTCAGAGTGGCCTTTTATTGTGGACAGTCTAAGGCACACCTGTGCACTAATCATGGTGTCTAATCAGCATCTTGATATGGCACACCTGTGAGGTGGGATGGATTATCTCAGCAAAGGAGAAGTGCTCACTATCACAGATTTAAACTGGTTTGTGAACAATATTTGAGGGAAATGGTGATATTGTGTATGTGGAAAAAGTTTTAGATCTTTGAGTTCATCTCATACAAAATGGGAGCAAAACCAAAAGTGTTGCGTTTATATTTTTGTTGAGTGTATATATATATATTTTTTTTTTTTCTTTTTTTTTTCACATTGGTGTAGCAAGGATGGCAGAAAGATATGCAGGGCTGGAAAGATTTTTTTTTTTTTTTTTACAGTGGTAACACTTCACTTGTGCAAGGTTACAGACCAATTTGAATATCTTCATTACACTGCCATGATGATGTCATGGCAGCCAGTTTATACTTCATGATATGTTAATGACAAATCAAAATTCTATCATTTTATTTCAGGTCAAAGAATATTTTCATTACACTATCATAATGGTGTCAATTTGAATATCCTCTCCATATCTTGGCAAACATCTGTGAAGAAGTGCTAGAATTGGTCTGCATCCTTGCACATCTAATTATAATAATCATTATGTCAACTTGCCATAAACACAAAAATAGATGCATATTTTGTTAAAGTCAATATGTCATAATAAGGGCATCCCAAACAAATTTATTGTTAAGTCATCATGCCAAAGACATTTCCTGGTAATGTCACTTAGATTAATGTCAAGTTGTCATAATAAGGGCATCCCAAACAAATTTATTGTTAAGTTGTCATGACAAAGACAACTTCTGGTCATGTCACTGATTAATGTCATGTTGTCATAATCAAACAACCCATAAAATGTCAAGTTGTCATTAGAAAAACCAAATGACAATTTTAATGTCAGCAGTGATAAATGTTTGACATTGACATAATGTTTATGACACCTTCCTGACTGTGTCATGTAACAGTTATATGACAGTGTCGTGTCACTATTATTGGTTATTATTGACAATATCTTCAAACAGGCTGTCACTTTATCACATAAAATCAATATATTTCACAATATCTGTCATAGATAAACGGAGAAGTATATTTATGATAAACACACGCAGAGCCATTAAAAAATTATAAAATATAACAGGGACATAAATGAGCCCACTTGGTCATTTTAGTTGCTACAAATAGCTTGGTCACATGAGGGTTAAAGCCACTTGTGCAGAATCTGACTTGTGATCACTAGAGACGTGAATGCAGAAGGACACGATCACTTGAACCTCAACGGGTCATGTTTGTGGTCATTAGCACTGATGCTGGAGTGGTCTTGTGTTTTGCAGTCTGCAGAAAGGAAGCCCCAGGCCCTGATGGACTTGAAGGTGACTGGGTGTCCTCACCCAGCCACCAGAGCAGATGTGCACAGTGTAAATGCCTTGTAAAAGCCCAAACAGCTGACATAATCACAGTGTCCTCTCTGCTCCTCAAATTTTTTCATAAATGTGCGAGCTGTCTGATTAGACTGCTGCACAACAGTCGATGTATTGATTTTCCTGGCCCATTATTACAACAGTCGCCCCACAGCTTTGACTGACTAATGGCCGCCTTTTTATTGCACTCGTCTTCTTGGGTGAAAGTCTTTCACATCTCCTCTGCCACTTCATTTCAGATCTTTAAAATTTCCTTTGATTTCTGTTGATTTTGTCTGGTTTCACCTGAAAGAATTCAGTAACCGATGTTTTTGACAAGGTGTTTTGAAGTGTAGTCATAGATTGTGATGCTGATTTAGAACAGTGATCTGAAGCTGACCTGATGTCTGAGTTACACCCCATGTCCATATAGCTTTTTTTTTTTTTTTGGTCTGGGAACCCATGTCTTTTTTTCAACAGCTCTAAATGAGAATATGTGGCCACATACAGACACCTCCAAAAATATCACCAACAACAAAATCACTGCACCGCACCCAGCATCTTTTTTGTTGTTGTTTTGTGTGTGTGTGTGTGTGTGTGTGTGTGTGTGTGTGTGCGTGTGCGTGTGCACATATGTGTGTAGCAGCTCCGAGTGCTTTTAAGTTGAAAATCTCTGAAATTTTCAAAAAGACCCTGTGATGTCACATTTCCAAAAAAGAAACAAAAAAAAAAACTGGAGGACAAGTTTGGCTGATTTGCAACTTAAAATCTATCACAATAGACGCTTTCTTAGGGTGAGTACTTTTTATCACCCTGCATTCATTAGGTGTTTAAAATTGTCACAGAAACAAATCCCCTGCACAGGTTTTTTTTAAATGAAACTCTGAATGCTTTTTCTTTTTTTTTTTTTTTTTTTTAGTTTTGCACTCTGTCAGCGCTTTTGCGCGGGAAAAAATAAAATGATGATATATGGACACAAGGCCTGAAAAGTTAACACACTGTTGTGCTCCACTGATGCTTGTACGTTTCTTTACAATATATATATTAATATCAGCTCGAGTATGAGAGCACACAGACGTGGTGTCTTAATAACTAGTGACCTCATTGCCAAATCACCAGGTCACAGTTAATTGGTTTGGAGATCCTCCTCCTCCTCCTATTGTATGCTCTTGTTTCCGTTTGCTCATCCTCACTAAAGAAAGCAAACTCTTTTCTAGTCTTGTGGGGGAAAAGAACATACCACACAAAGTATAATTTAAAAATGTAAAAAAAAAAAAAAAAAAAAGGTTTGGCAGCCAACCCGGCAACATAAATTGGTTGGAATATAGTAATCACAACACAACAACGCATCTATTAATATTTACTGGGTGTGCTTGAGAATTGGTTCCAGTAGTTGTTAAGAGTGTGGCGGTGCAGTGTAAATAGCTTGCAGATATTTTTTACACAATGCCATAAAAGACGACCCACTGCTTTTATATAGTGTGCTCCACCTTAATACTGGTGTATTAATTGATGATCTCTGTGAGATACTGACAAGTAGAGTCACATTTTCATATTGAAAAGTAACTGTTTTGTCTTGTATACTAAAATTGTGCATGTTAATCATTGTTGGTGAATTTTTCTTGATTTTTCTAAAACTATAACTTAATTAAACTGTTTATTCCAGCCAGTGGCTTATTTGCATGAATTGATCAAATCAGCATTTTCCACTCTATGTAATTTGATGTTTTACAGTGGCTTGCAAAAGTATTCAGCCCCTTAGTATTTTGTGCATTTTAATTTGTTTATGGCATTTCAAATACAAAAAGTAAATCAGGCTTCTCAAAAAAAAAAAAAAAAAAAAAATTCTAAAAGAGGAGGGTTTTCTTTGACCAAAACATTAAATCTAGGCTTGCATCTCAGATGTACCTTCTGATAAACTAGCTGAACTTTCAGGCCTTCTTTTTAATAAAACCTTCTTCTGTACCACTTCATAATGAAGCTGTATTACTGGGGATACAAAATGCAAAACATGCACTATGCTCAATTTGCCCAATCACATCCACAGAAGCCTGTAACTTCTGGGTTGTCTGGGTGTCTTGGTGGCTTCTCCTTGTTGCACAGTCACTCAGTTTTTGAGAACTGTCTACTCCACACAGATTTACCATAGAGTGCCATACTGTTTGTATTTCTTTGTAACTGATGTAAATAAAGTTCAACACAAATTCAGTGACTTGGAAATGTTCATGTATCCATCCCGACTTGTCTGAAGAAAACTGGCAATTAAATTGATTATTTACAGGTATTATACCAAAGGGGCTGATAACTTATCCAACCTATCATCTTGGCTTTTATATTTTTAATTAATTTATACCAAGTTGTAGAGATTTACTTTCAGTTTGAGTCGAAGGAAGATAATTTTAGAAGTTTTTATATTGAGAAGGCTGATTTACTTTTTGTATGCGAAATGCCGTAAACAAATTAAAATGTGTGAAACACCAAGGGGCTGAATACTTTTGCAAGCCACTGTAAGTATGTAAATTTCATCTGAAGTCAACAACATCTCACATGAAGAAGGATTTCCTCCAGCAGGTCAGTCCTGTTGATGACTCACAAACACATCACGACATGGTATGATGGAGGACTCATGACACCCAACATTTTTTCATGAGGTCAAATCTAGAAACATTTGCTGGTAGTGATTATCACTGCACTCATCACAATATCCAACTGCCTTGGGTCCTGGATGGGTTTCACCCAGACAAACAACTGATCTATTCCCTTGTGAAAGGAAGCATCAGTCTGCTACATCCAGGTTAAATGATGGCATCCGCATGGCCATCTCCATCCACTGGGGTCCTCAACACTGAGGCACCTCTGTGCCAGATCATGCAAAGAGAAACATGCCACTAGATCTCCCAAAGTAACCATTCCTTTGACACAGTCATTCCAGGGCACCCAAGGATCTTTTAGCATCCCAGCTTTTTTGAAACATGTTGCAGGCATCCATTTCAAAATGAGCAAATATTTGCACAAAAACAATGAAGTTATTCAGTTTGAACATTAAATATCTTGTCTTTCTGGTGTATTCAATTGAATATAGGTTGAAGATGATTTGCAAATCATTGTATTCTGTTTTTATTTACATTTAACACAACGTCCCAACTTCACTGGAATTGGGGTGGTAATAAAAACTAAGGATTCACATGTACATAAGTATTCACCCTTCGCTCAGTTCTTTTTTGATGTACCTTTGGCAGCAATTACAGCCTCAAGTCTTCTTGAATATGACACCATAAGCTTGGCACACCTACGCTCCATCCAGAAAGTATTCACAGCACTTTTCACTTTTTCCACATTTTTTTATGATCCAGCCTTTCACCAAAATAGATGAAATTCATTCTTTTTTCCTTATAATTCTACACACGATGCCACATAATGCCAAATGAAAAAAGTTTTTTTTTTTTTTTTTTGAGATTTCTGCAAATTTATTAAAAATAAACCACTAAGAAATCCCGCGTACATAAGTATTCACAGCCTTTGCCATGGAGTTCATAGTGGAGCTCAGGTGCATCCTGTTTCCACTCATCATCCTTGAGACATTTCTCCAACTTAATTGGAGTCCACCTGGGGTAAATTCAGTTGATTGGACATGATTTGGAAAGACACAGACCTGTCGACATATAAGGTCCCACAGTTGACAGTGCAGGTCAGAGCACAAGTCAAGCTTGAAGTCAAAGGAATTATCTGTAGAACTATGACACAGGATTGTCTTGAGGCACAAAACCTGGGCTAGAGTACAGAAACATTTCCGCTGCTTTGAAGCTTGCAATGAGCACAGTGGCCTCCATCAATTGTAAATGGAAGAAGTTGGGATCCACCAGGACTCTTCCTAGAGCTGGCTGACCGTCTAAACCAGGGGTGGGCAATCGTGCCATGAAGGGCCGAAGCACTGCAGGTTTTCCTTGCTACCAATTATCTCAGCAGGTGAGTTCATTGACAACCAGGTGTTTATGTTCAAGGGAGAAGCTCATCAGCAACCCACCTGCTGAGGTGATTGGTTGCAAGGAAAACATGCAGTGTCTCGGCCCTTGTTGCCCACCCCTGGTCTAAACTGAGCGATCAGGGGAAAAGGCCTTAGCCGGGGAGGTGACCAAAAATAAAATCAAATCAATTTTATTTATATAGCGCCAAATCACAACAAACAGTTGCCCCAAGGCGCTTTATATTGTAAGGCAAAAGCCATACAATAATTGCAGAAAAACTCCAACTGTCAAAACGACCCCCTGTGAGCAAGCACTTGGGGACAGTGGGAAGGAAAAAACTCCCTTTTAACAGGAAGAAACCTCCAGCAGAACCAGGCTCAGGGAGGGGCAGTCTTCTGCTGGGAATGGTTGGGGCTGAGGGAGAGAACCAGGAAAAAGACATGCTGTGGAGGGGAGCAGAGATCAATCACTAATGATTAAATGCAGAGTGGTGCATACAGAGCAAAAAGAGAAAGAAACACTCAGTGCATCATGGGAACCCCCAGCAGTCTAAGTCTATAGCAGCATAATTAAGGGATGGTTCAGGGTCAGTTGATCCAGCCCTAACTATAAGCTTTAGCAAAAAGGAAAGTTTTAAGCCTAATCTTAAAAGTAGAGAGGGTGTCTGTCTCCCTGATCTGAATTGGGAGCTGGTTCCACAGGAGAGGAGCCTGAAAGCTGAAGGCTCTGCCTCCCATTCTACTCTTACAAACCCTAGGAACTACAAGTAAGCCTGCAGTCTGAGAGCGAAGCGCTCTATTGGGGTGATATGGTACTATGAGGTCCCTAAGATAAGATGGGACCTGATTATTCAAAACCTTATAAGTAAGAAGAAGAATTTTAAATTCTATTCTAGAATTAACAGGAAGGCAATGAAGAGCGGATGATCACGGACGTGTTCAGATGGTGGCCGACTCATACAGGAATGTTACACGGTTATTGCGGTTGTTTGGTGGATGTGGGCCACTTTTGTGCGCATTCCATCCGCAAATCCTCCTAAACGCCAGTGGGACAGGGCCCTCAGAAGGAGAATTTTAAATTCTATTCTAGAATTAACAGGAAGCCAATGAATAGAGGCCAGTGTGGGTGAAATATGCTCTCTCCTTCTAGTCCCCGTCAGTACTCTAGCTGCAGCATTTTGAATTAACTGAAGGCTTTTCAGGGAACTTTTAGGACAACCTGATAATAATGAATTACAATAGTCCAACCTAGAGGAAATAAATGCATGAATTAGTTTTTCAGCATCACTCTGAGACAAGACCTTTCTGATTTTAGAGATATTGCGCAACTGCAAAAAAGCAGTCCTACATATTTGCTTAATATGCGCATTGAACGACATATCCTGATCAAAAATGACTCCAAGATTTCTCACAGTATTACTGGAGGTCAGGGTAATGCCATCCAGAGTAAGGATCTGGTTAGACACCATATTTCTAAGATTTGTGGGGCCAAGTACAATAACTTCAGTTTTATCTGAATTTAAAAGCAGGAAATTAGAGGTCATCCATGTCGTTATGTCTGTAAGACATTCCTGCAGTTTAACTAATTGGTGTGTGTCCTCTGGCTTCATGGATAGATAAAGCTGGGTATCATCTGCGTAACAATGAAAATTTAAGCAATGCTTTCTAATAATACTGCCTAAAGGAAGCATGTATAAAGTGAATAAAATTGGTCTTAGCACAGAACCTTGTGGAACTCCATAATTAACCTTAGTCTGTGAAGAAGACTCCCCATTTACATGAACAAATTGTAATCTATTAGATAAATATGATTTTATGGTCAACAGTATCAAAAGCAGCGCAAGGTCTAACAGGACAAGCACTGTCTGAGGCCATAAGAAGATAATTTGTAACCTTCACTAATGCTTTTTCTGTACTATGATGAATTCTAAAACCTGACTGAAACTCTTCAAATAGACCATTCCTCTGCAGATGATCAGTTAGCTGTTTTACAACTACCCTTTCAAGAATTTTTGAGAGAAAAGGAAGGTTGGAGATTGGCCTATAATTAGCTAAGATAGGTCAATCAATCAATCAATCAATTTTTTTATATAGCGCCAAATCACAACAAACAGTTGCCCCAAGGCGCTTTATATTGTAAGGCAAGGCCATACAATAATTATGTAAAACCCCAACGGTCAAAACGACCCCCTGTGAGCAAGCACTTGGCTACAGTGGGAAGGAAAAACTCCCTTTTAACAGGAAGAAACCTCCAGCAGAACCAGGCTCAGGGAGGGGCAGTCTTCTGCTGGGACTGGTTGGGGCTGAGGGAGAGAACCAGGAAAAAGACATGCTGTGGAGGGGAGCAGAGATCGATCACTAATGATTAAATGCAGAGTGGTGCATACAGAGCAAAAAGAGAAAGAAACAGTGCATCATGGGAACCCCCCAGCAGTCTACGTCTATAGCAGCATAACTAAGGGATGGTTCAGGGTCACCTGATCCAGCCCTAACTATAAGCTTTAGCAAAAAGGAAAGTTTTAAGCCTAATCTTAAAAGTAGAGAGGGTGTCTGTCTCCCTGATCTGAATTGGGAGCTGGTTCCACAGGAAGGTACAAGTGGGTCAAGTGATGGCTTTTTAAGTAATGGTTTAATTACTGCCACCTTAAAAGCCTGTGGTACATAGCCAACTAATAAAGGAAGATTGATCATATTTAAGATCAAAGCATTAATTAATGGTAGGGCTTCCTTGAGCAGCCTGGTAGGAACTGGGTCTAATAGACATGTTGATGGTTTGGAGGAAGTAACTAATGAAAATAACTCAGACAGAACAATCGGAGAGAAAGAGTCTAACCAAATACCAGTATTACTGAAAGCAGCCAAAGATAACGATATGTCTTTGAGATGGTTATGGGTAATTTGTTCTCTAATAGTTAAAATTTTATTAGCAAAGAAAGTCATGAAGTCATTACTAGTTAAAGTTATAGGAATACTCGGCTCAATAGAGCTCTGACTCTTTGTCAGCCTGGCTACAGTGCTGAAAAGAAACCTGGGGTTGTTCTTATTTTCTTAAATTAGTGATGAGTAGTAAGATGTCCTAGCTTTACGGAGGGCTTTTTTTATAGAGCAACAGACTCTTTTTCCAGGCTAAGTGAAGATCTTCTAAATTAGTAAGACACCATTTCCTCTCCAACTTACGGGTTATCTGCTTTAAGCTGCGAGTTTGTGAGTTATACCACGGAGTCAGGCACTTCTGATTTAAGGCTCTCTTTTTCAGAGGAGCTACAGGATCCAAAGTTGTGCTCAATGAGGATGTAAAACTATTGACGAGATACTCTATCTCACTGACAGAGTTTAGGTAGCTACTCTGCACTGTGTTGGCATATGGCATTGGAGAACATAACAAAGAAGGAATCATATCCTTAAACCTAGTTACAGCGCTTTCTGAAAGACTTCTACTGTAATGAAACTTATTCCCCACTGCTGGGTAGTCAATTAAAGTAAATGTAAATGTTATTAAGAAATGATCAGACAGAAGGGGGTATTCAGGGAATACTGTTAAGTCTTCAATTTCCATACCATAAGTCAGAACAAGATCTAAAGTATGGTTAAAGTGGTGAGTGGACTCATTTACATTTTGAGCGAAGCCAATTGAGTCTAATAATTAAATGCAGTGTTGATGCTGTCATTCTCAGCATCTACGTGGATGTTAAAATCGCCCACTATAATTATCTTATCTGAGCTAAGCACTAAGTCAGACAAAAGGTCTGAAAATTCACAAAGAAACTCATAGTAACGACCAGGTGGACGATAGATAACAACAAATAAAACTGGTTTTTGGGACTTCCAATTTGGATGTACAAGACTAAGAGTCAAGCTTTCAAATGAATTAAAGCTCTGTCTGGGTTTTTGATTAATTAATAAGCTGGAGTGGAAGATTGCTGCTACTCCTCCCCCTCGGCCCGTGCTACGAGCATTCTGACAGTTAGTGTGACTCGGGGGTGTTGACTCATTTAAACTAACATATTCATCTTGCTGTAACTAGGTTTGTGTACGGCAGAATAAATCAATAAATCAATAAATCACCAACCGGATGGTCACTCTGTCAGAGCTCCACCATTCTGCTGTGGCGAGAGGAGAACCTTTCAGAAGGACAGTCATCTCTGCAGCAATGAACCAATATGGCCTGGCCATACCGAAGCCACTCCTTAATAAACGTCACATGGCAGCCCAGCTGGAGCTTTCACAAAGGCACCTGAAGAATTCTCGGGCCATGACAAACAAAATTCAGTGGTGGACACAGCTAACCAAAACGTTAGCTTTGATAACAACTAATCAGATAACTGAAAAGTTATGTTTTATAAAGCTAAACCGATAAACCACCCAAAAATTTATCAGAAGCTACAGCTAACCGATAACTGCTAACTTTCAGTTAACTACTAACAAGCTGATTTTGAGTTTTAACACCATGATCACTTCTGGTAGCATTAAAGGAAACCACAGACCCAAACAATGAATCAGCACTTCACTTCTATCTTTTTGCGTCCTGCCCACTGCTGGAAGCTCCTGTTTACTACATATTTTGCAGCAGTGAAGCAGTTGAGAGGAGCTGAGCTAAGCTCAACTACACACACTCACTCACACACACACACACACACACACACACACACATACACACACACACACACACACTGCGGTGGATCCGCAGTGAACGGGGTTAGCCGGCTCCGAATGGCGGAAGGGTTGACCACCCGGTCAACGACAAACAGCCCTATGTATCTGGGTGACAGCTTGGGAGAGTCCATCTGAAGAGGAATATCCCGTGACAAAAGCCACACCTCCTGCCCAGACTGATAGTCGGGTGGGGGTCTGGTGCCGGTCAGCATGGCTCCACGTCCGGATCTTGGTCTTCAGCAGGTCAGAACAGGCGGTCTTCCACACCCAATGGCACCTCCTGAGGTGGAGCTGCACAGAAGGAACAGATATCTCAGCTTCCTGACATGGGAATAGAGGAGGCTGGTAGCCTAGGGAGGCTTCAAAGGGGGGAAAACCCAGTGGCTGTGGAAACTTGTGAATTGTGTGCATATTCCACCCAGGGGAGATGGAGACACCAGTCCATGGGATGTGAGGCTGAAACACATCTGAGGGTGGATTCAAGGTCCTGGTTTGCCCATTATGCCTGCCCGCTGGTCTGGAGATGAAACCCGGACAATAGGCTGACCGAGGCCCTGAGAGCGGAACAGAAACTTTGCCATACTTGCAAAGTGAACTGGGGCCCTCGGTCAGACATGATGTCCTGGGGGATGCCATGCAGCAGGATCACATGGAGGACCAGGAGGTCGGCGGTCTCCTGGACTGATGGAAGTTTTGGCAGGGGCACATATGCGATCCACGACTGTGAGGACAATGGTGTTATCTTGGGATGGAGGAAGTCCCGTAAAAAGTCCAGACCTATATGTGACCATGGACGGCTGAGAGTTGGGAGTGGCTCTAGTAGCATTGCGGGAGGCTGACGACATGTCTTGCCCCTGGTGTAGATGAAACAAGTCAGCACAAACTCCCTAATGTCTGCTTGGGCCGTGGGCCACCAAAAGCGGCGATGGAGGTGTTCCAAAGTTTGATGAACCCCAGGGAGGCAAGACAATTTGGAGGAATGGCAGAACTGCAAGACCTGGGATTTGGTCTCGGGTGGCACAAAAAGCCAACCAGGCAGCCCTCCCTGGGATCAGGATGGTGAGTGAGGGCTTCCTGGACGGCTCGCTCGACATCCCAGGTCAGCGATCCCACAATCATGGATCAGGGGAGGATGGTCTCTGGAGAAGTCTTTGGTTCCTTTGGCGGAGAGTATTGGCATGAAAGGGCGTCCGGTTTACCGTTCTTGCTGCCTGGTCAGTATGAGATGGTGAAATTGAATCTACCAAAAAATAGCAACCACCTGGCTTGACGGGCATTTAGACGCTTGGCGGACTGAATATATTCCAAGTTGTGGTGGTCTGTCCATACAATGAACGGAACTGCGGCCCCTTCTGCAAGTGCCTCCCTAACCGCCAGGAATTCCCAGGTACCTACATCATAGTTCCTCTCAGCGGGGGAGAGGCGCCATGAGAAGAAAGCACAAGGATGAATCCTGTTGTCACTCTCTGATCTCTGGACCAGGACCACGCCCAGCCCAGAGTCAGAGGTGTCCACTTCCACTATGAGCTGATGATCTGGGTCCAGCTGAGTAAGGATGGGTGCAGTGATGAACCAGTTCTTAAGGAGCGTGAATGCGGAGTCGGCCTGAGGAGTCCACTAAAAGATTGTCTTGGAGGAAGTGAATGCGGTGAGAGGAGCTGCAATCTGACTGAAACCACAGATGAATCATCTTTAAAAGTTAGCAAACCCTAGGAACTGCTGTAACTTTTTAACCAAAGACGGAACTGGCCAGACTGTGATGACCTTGACCTTAGTGGGATCAGGTTTGACTTGAATGTGAGAGATAATGAAACCCAAGAAGGCGACTGTGTCGAGGTGGAACCCGCACTTCTCGGCTTTGACAAACACACAATTTTGTAGTAACCACTGCAGCACGAGCTCGATTTTCACAGATCTGGCAACTTGCTTCTGAAGGATTGTTTGTTGCTGTGACGCCACTCTTCACACCTAACCCTAACCCTCTTCACACGGTTGTATACGCTTCTTTTATTTCTGTTTAGCACTCTTCTGGTTATTAATTGTATCTACTCTGAACGTTATTTAACAACAGTCCTGTTGTGAATAGCTAGCAGTTACCATTCGCTAGCGGTTAGCTTTTGCTAGCTAGGTCGACCCCTCCCCTCCCCGTCGTTACTTTTTATAGCTGTTTCTTTTTTACCCGTTTAATACTTCTGTTTGTTTTTCAGTCAAACTGCTGTGAATTTTAAGTAATTATTTTACTCCTGTGTAAAATCTTAGGAGCAGCTACCATTTTCGCTAGCAGTTAGCTTGTGTTAGCTATTTCGAACCCCCCTCATCATTTTTTCATTTCATTTTTTTTACACTTCTGTTAGTTAATTAACTGTTTAGTGTATTTTATCGCTGCTGTTTTTTACCTATTTAATACTTCTGTTAGTTTTTCAGTGTAACTGCTGTGAATTTTAATTCATTTATTTGCGTCTGTGTGAGTCTTAGGAGTGGTTAGCTTATCCATTATTGCTTAGCTCATGTTTGCTTGGCTACATTCTTGAATTTCTTAGTGCACAAAGTACACTACTAATTCTACCTTACACCCTCCGTAAAACCTGCGTGATGTTGGAAGATAGGGTGGCTCTCTTAGAGAGCCGTGTTCATAAGTTAGAGCAGCTTCTTAGCTCAGTGGAGTTAGATGTTACTGGCACTCCAGATGAGGTTAGTGTTGGGCCGGCTAGCGAGCCCATTAGCATCAGCTGAGAAATGCCGGCTGTAGAGGACGGCTTTCAGACTGTGGCCAGGCGGAGGAAGCCCCGTAGGGCTTGGTGCCCGGTTGTGGCACCCCGATCGCACTTGCCAGTGCAAACTGTGAATCAGTTCTCCCCCTTGGATTTGCCTGATGTGAATTGTCTGAGCCCACAAGTGACTTCCACTCCTGTCTCCAGGCCAAAACACCGGACTTTAGTGATAGGGGATTCTATCACCCGCAAAGTCAGGTTACAGACGCTGGCTGATGTTAAATGTATTCCTGGGGCCAGAGCTCCCGACATTGCATCTCATCTTAGGGTGCTGACGCTGCAGAAGGGAAGACATACGAAGGAACATGACATAAGATATAGTCACATAGTTATTCACATTGGCACCAATGATATCAGGATGAAGCACTCAGAGGTAACAAAAATGGATATAGAGAGCACTTGTGACCTTGCCAGAAAGATGTGTCAGCATCGATTAATAGTCTCTGGTCCCCTCCCCTTCTGGGGTAATGATGAAGCGTTCAGCAGGCTGACTTCATTAAATAGGTGGCTGGCACAGTTTTGTAGACAGCAAAGCTTTAGTTTTATTGATAACTGGCCTTCATTCTGGGGCCGCTGTGGCTTGCTGATTCCACCCTACTGGGGAAGGCGCGCCATCTTGTCTGCGAACATAGACAGAGCTCTACAGGGAGGGTAACATTAGGAATCTACAGCAGGCCATGGAGCAGGTGATTAGAGACCCTGCAAGGCTTATGACAAATGTGGGTGTGGAATCCATTAGCTTAGCGGGGAATTTAGTGCAGAAAATCCACTATGGTGATAGTGCAGTTTATTTGCCAGGGAGGGAATTTCAACAAGTTGAGACTGTGGCCTGCTTCCGTAGTCATGTCCATAAAAAACATAGAGGGATATGCTTTCCAAACTTAATACCCATAACTATATTGGATGATGTTGAAATTGAGGATTGCCCAGTGGTTGTTCCAGCAATAGCAAAGATTTCATGTCTGCTACCTACAACGCGCGTGGAATGTCTCAAACCTAAACCTACTTCTAGACATCTTATATATGCTACTCTGGAACCACCCCTAAACCCAAACAGTTCAACTGTCAACCCCACTGAGGTCCTTAGATTGGGTCTCATTAACATAAGATCACTGTCCTCAAAATCATTGTTGATCAATGATCTAATTATTGATCATCACTTAGATATGATTGGGCTATGTGAAACCTGGCTTAAACCTACAGCTGCCCTCCCCTTAAATGAGGCCTGCCCACCAGCATATACATTTAGTCACATCCCTCATGATGCGAAGCAAGGCGGGGGTGTTGCTCTTATTTATAAATCTAGGTTTAGCTTATTAGCTGTTGGGGGTTACAAATATCACTCGTTTGAGCATCTAATTCTCTGCTCTGCTCAGGATATTACACATTGCCAAGGTCAGAAGAATAAAAATCAGTCGTATTACTTTGTCACTGTATATAAGCCTCCTGGCCCATATTCTGAATTCTTAGATGAATTTGGTGTGTTCATCTCTAACTTGTCAACCAGTGTAGATAACATTCTGATCATTGGTGACTTTAACATTCATATAAATAAGCCTTCTGATCCCCTCTGCAAATCATTTATGGAAATTGTGGATGCATTAGCATTTCGGCAATGCTTTCGGGATTCGACGCACATTAGTGGAAATACTCTGGATCTGGTTCTCGCACGTGGTATTGCTGTCATGAATATTGACATCATGCCTCTTACATCAGTGGTGTCTGATCACTCACTTATTATGTTTACAGTTTCGCTGCCGTGGAACAACAACCTTATATACAGTAGTGTTCAGAATAATAGTAGTGCTATGTGACTAAAAAGATTAATCCAGGTTTTGAGTATATTTCTTAGTGTTACATGGGAAACAAGGTACCAGTAGATTCAGTAGATGCTCACAAATCCAACAAGACCAAGCATTCATGATATGCACACTCTTAAGGCTATGAAATTGGGCTATTAGTAAAAAAAAAGTAGAAAAGGGGGTGTTCACAATAATAATAGCATCTGCTGTTGACACTACAAACTCAAAACTATTGAATCACTAAATTAGTATTTTGTTGTATAACCACAGTTTTTCATGATTTCTTTACTTCTGCGAGGCATGGAGTCAGCCAACTTGTGGCACCTTTCAGCTGTTATTCAACTCCAAGATTCTTTAACAACATTCCACAATTCATTCACATTTCTTGGTTTTGCTTCAGAAACAGCTTTTATGATGTCACCCCACAAGTTCTCAATTGGATTTAGGTCCAGGGATTGGGCAGGCCACTCCAAACCATTAGTTTTGTTGGTTTGGAACCAAGATTGTGCTCGGTTACTAGTGTGCTTCGGGTCATTGTCTTGTTGAAACACCCATTTCAAGGGCATGTCCTCTTCAGCATAAGGCAACCTGACCTCTAAGTATTTTGACATATCCAAACTGATCCATGATACCTGGTATGCGATATGTAGGCCCAACACCATAGTAGGAGAAACATGCCCATATCATGATGCTTGCACCACCATGCTTCACTGTCTTCACTGTGAACTGAGGCTTGAATTCAGAGTTTGGGGGTCGTCTCACAAACTGTCTGCGGCCCTTGGACCCAAAAAGAACAATTTTACTCTCATCAGTCCACAAAATATTCCTCCATTTCTCTTTAGGCCAGTTGATGTGTTCTTTGACAAATTGTAACCTCTTCTGCACATGTCTTTTATTTAACAGAGAGACTTTGCGGGGGATTCTTGCAAATAAATTAGCTTCACACAGGCGTCTTCTAACTGTCACAGCACTTACAGGTAACTCCAGACTGTTTTTGATCATCTGGAGCTGATCAATGGGTGAGCCTTTGCCATTCTGGTT
Source organism: Thalassophryne amazonica (assembly GCF_902500255.1). Taxonomy (NCBI): domain Eukaryota; kingdom Metazoa; phylum Chordata; class Actinopteri; order Batrachoidiformes; family Batrachoididae; genus Thalassophryne; species Thalassophryne amazonica. The sequence goes on along the minus strand of NC_047105.1, from coordinate 137,379,044 downwards.
ATTCTTCTATCCATTTTGATGGTTGTTTTCCATTTTCTTCCATGCGTCTCTGGTTTTTTTGTCCATTTTAAAGCATTGGAGATCACTGCAGATGAACAGCCTACACTTTTTGGAACTGCGTATACGTTTTCCCCTCTCCAATCAACTTTTTACTCAAACTACACTGTTCTTCTGAACAATGTCTTGAACGTCCCATTTTCCTCAGGGTTTCAAAGAGAAAAGCATGTTCAACAGGTGCTGGCTTCATCCTTACATAGGGGACACCTGATTCACACCTGTTTGTTCCACAAAATTGACAAACTCACTGACTGAATGCCACACTACTATTATTGTGAACACCCCCTTTTCTACTTTTTTTTTTACTAATAGCCCAATTTCATAGCCTTAAGAGTGTGCATATCATGAATGCTTGGTCTTGTTGGATTTGTGAGAATCTACTGGTACCTTGTTTCCCATGTAACAATAAGAAATATACAGAAAATCTGGATTAATCTTTTTAGTCACATAGCACTACTATTATTCTGAACACAACTGTATGATTACTGTCTCGTACAAAAAAAAAAAAAAAGTTATCTATTGCTGGTTTTCCCCTCCATGACAACTGTATAGGGGTAAAATTTAATGTAACATCTTAGTTTCAGACATTTTATGCCATAAAGTCATGCATAATCAGGGCGTGGCCACTTTGCATGACAGCAGTGTGTCCCCCACATTTGCTCCCCAACACCATTCACAACAGTACTGTCTGTGGTGGACACATTCAGGTTTCTGGCCACCACCATCACCCATGACCTGAAATGGATGGCAAACATAGACCAGCAGAGGATATACTTCCTTAGGCACGTCAGGAAGTTCAACCTACCACAGGAGCTGCTGGTGAACCTCTACTCCACGATGGAATCCACAGCATGCATAGGGGAGGTGACGGTCAGGGGAGGTGATGGTCTAGTGGTTAAGGTGTTGGGCTTGAGTCCAGAAGATCATGGGTTCAAATCCCTGCCTTACTAGAAAATCACTAAGGGCCCTTGGGCAAGGCCTTTAAGCCCCGTTTACACATAGACGGTAAGAGCTCCCGGAAGCGTCCCGGAAGAGTTTTTGGCCATCTTAAGGATCAAACGCCGTTGTTAACGCCGGCACTAGGGGGCGTGGCTTAGTTCCGGCTTTCCCGGGAATCGTCGGAAAAATTATTCAACATGTCGAATAATTCCGGGAGCGCTCCCGGAGAATTCGCGTGACGATGGAGACAACGCGAACAACGGCGTTTGATACTTTTTAATCGCAGTTTCATCCTTCCCCTTCCTGTAGTGCCGCACTTTACACCGCTGTAATTCGCGGCCGGCGTTGTATCCCTAACCAACGGCATGTAAAACTGCGATAGAGCCCACATCAGCATCCTCAACAGCGTTTTAACCGGCGACAGAGGCAAACAAAACGGTGGCGCTAGCGAACAGCACGCCATTCTAAATGTCACCTCCTGGTTAAAACGGCATTCCAAATGGCCAATAGGTGGCAGTCAGTATAGAAATGCTAGCGCGCTGCATGCACTCGCGGCCAGCTCCAGATATTTTTGCAGAGAAGCTCCAGTATGCCTCCTAAAAGAAAATTGGCAGCGGCAATAGGCAAGAAGAAGGAAATCAAGAGGTCTGGTTCAGAAGCAGAGGGGAGGCCTGTGGTGGAGACGGAGCAACACGTTGAGGAGGGGGAAAGGAAGGAGAAGAAAAAGCTGAGGATGATCTCCCTCCCCCTGCAGTGACAGAGGCATGTATTCCTGCTGCTTCAGCCTATTATACTCTGGGGGCGGTGCCTATCTGCAAAAGATCCTGGAGTAACGCAGGATTTGCCTGGATAAAAACCTGGGTATTAACCAGTGGTACACAGGGCATTATTGGCGGCAGCAGAACACCGCCATTCTCACGCGGGTCTTAACCTGTGATTGTAAAGGATAGAACTGCGTATTAACCTCTGTTGCCTGACGTGTGCCGGATTCTACGGCGTCAAAACGCCGCTTTATTCGGCGGATTTAGCGACGTTTTATCCGCATATTTGCGGATAGTACGGCGGTCAAAGCGCCGGCAAAAATGCTCCGCCCCTTTCCACTGAGAAAACAGCCGGAACTACTGCGAACTTCGGTCTACGTACTACCCGCCGACAAAACCGTCTATGTGTAAATGGGGCTTAATGCTCCCGGTGTGTAGTGAGCGCCTTGTATGGCAGCACCCTGACATCGGGGTGAATGTGAGGCATAATTGTAAAGTGCTTTGAGCGTCTGATGCAGATGGAAAAGCGCTATATAAATGCAGTCCATTTACTCACCATGATCCATAATCCAGTCTGTCCTCTGCCAGCCCATCACTGTCTGTTTGGTTCAGCAATCACAGTAGAGAGGAACAGACTGCAGAGGACAATTAGGACTGCAGAGAGGATCACTGGAGCCAACCTGCCCTCCATCCAGGACCTGAACTCTTTCAGAGTGAGGAAACGGGCAAGTAATATCAGCAGCGACTCCTCTAACCCAGGATTCACCCTCATCTCACTGCTCCCCGCTGGTCGGCGCTACAGGTCACTGTTTGCCAAAACCACCAAGTGAAAAAAAATGTGTCTTTTCCCAAGCCGTCAGTATGTTGAACATACCTGTTCAACACATGGACAAACCTTTGCACAATTACACACCATGTAAATAAGAATGTAAATATCTGTATAACTGTGTATATATAGGCTTTCTCTATTTCTAATATGTTATCCATGGTCCATGTTTACGGATGTCTGTTTATGTTTTAATCATGCCAGTTTATTATATTTTGTGTCTACTTGTGCTTAATTGTGTGCGTTTTGTTTTTTTGACGGTGTCGACCAATATCTATTGTGTAAAGTGAGCAAAGAGAGTTCAAAGTCAAAATCCTTGTATGTGCACTCATACTTGGCCAAATAAACCTGTTTCTGATTCTGATCATTCTTCTGTATCATTGTATCATTTTGTGTTTATCTGCAGTACTGCTGGGAAGATATGCAATACTTTCTGTTTTGACTGCTTTGTGAGTTAACAAGCTCATTTTAATAACTTAAGCTCTTAATGATCAGTAGATGGATTTGAAAAATTTGGTGTAGATTGGTGTCATTACCTGGGACAAGATAGAATAAATTGTTTTTACATATGTTGCAATGCTGCATAAAAATGGAACAAAAATTGAAAGGGACATTGCCAATACCAGAATATTTGGCATATTTCAAAGAAAATGTGAATGTATGAATGATGATAGTGTGATAGTATAGTACTAGAGTTTTGGCCAAAAATGCATTTTCCTTTGTTATAACATGACAAATGGAATTGTTATGTGATCTGATCCCTCAAAATTACCACTTTTCTAATTCAAAAGCCAATAGGCTATGCTCCCTTTGATCAAAAATGATATACTTATGCAGTTATAACAATAATAATAATAATTTATGAATTTATATAGCGCCAAATCACGAGTAATCGCCTCAAGGCGCTTCACAAACATTTAAAAGCAGAATAAAATGAAATAAGATTAAAACACAATAAAAAAAATAACCATAAAAGGTAAAAGAAGTAAAATAAATAAAACGAATAAAAAAGACACACAATCATATAAAATACTAATGATAAAACAGGGAGAACAGATGTGTCTTCAACCTGCCTTTAAAAGTCTCCACAGAGTCCGACTGTCGTATTAGTGCAGGCAGATCATTCCACAGAGCTGGGGCGTGGTGATAGAAAGCTCTGTAACCCACTGACCTTTTCTTCACCCTCGGGACACACAATAGTCCTGCACCCTGTGAATGCAGAGCCCTTGCTGGCACAAGTGCTTGCTCATAGGGGGTCGTTTGACCGTTGGGGTTTTACATAATTATTGTATGGCCTTGCCTTACAATATAAAGCGCCTTGGGGCAAATGTTGTTGTGATTTGGCGCTATATAAAAAAAACTGATTGATTGATTGATTGACATAGGACTCAACCAGGCCGGCCAGATAGTGGGGTGCCAGTCCGTGAACAATTTTATAGGCCATAGTAACACCTTAAAATCCGATCTCAAGGAGACCGGAAGCCAGTGAAGGGATTCCAGAACAGCATAATATGATCAAACCTTCTGCTTCATGTCAGAAGTCTGGCAGCAACATTTTGAACCAGTTGAAGACCCCTGATGCTGGACTGTGGTAAACCAGAAAACAAAGCATTAATCAATCAATCAATCAATCAATTTTATTTATATAGCGCCAAATCACAGTCTTCTGCTGGGACTGGTTGGGGCTGAGGGAGAGAACCAGGAAAAAGACATGCTGTGGAGGGGAGCAGAGATCAATCACTAATGATTAAATGCAGATTAAATGCAGAGTGGTGCATACAGAGCAAACTATTATATAACTATAAGCTTTAGCAAAAAGGAAAGTTTTAAGCCTAATCTTAAAAGTAGAGAGGGTGTCTGTCTCCCTGATCCGAATTGGGAGCTGGTTCCACAGGAGAGGAGCCTGAAAGCTGAAGGCTCTGCCTCCCATTCTACTCTTACAAACCCTAGGAACTACAAGTAAGCCTGCAGTCTGAGAGCGAAGCGCTCTATTGGGGTGATATGGTACTATGAGGTCCCTAAGATAAGATGGACCTGATTATTCAAAACCTTATAAGTAAGAAGAAGAATTTTAAATTCTATTCTAGAATTAACAGGAAGCCATGAAGAGAGGCCAATATGGGTGAGATATGCTCTCTCCTTCTAGTCCCCGTTAGTACTCTAGCTGCAGCATTTTGAATTAACTGAGGCTTTTCAGGGAACTTTTAGGACAACCTGATAATAATGAATTACAATAGTCCAGCCTAGAGGAAATAAATACATGAATTAGTTTTTCAGCATCACTCTGAGACAAGACCTTTCTGATTTTAGAGATATTGCGTAAATGCAAAAAAAGCAGTCCTACATATTTGTTTAATATGCGCTTTGAATGACAATTACAATAGTCCAATCTAGAAGAGACAAATGCATGAATCAGAGTCTCAGCATCAGCCATAGACAGGATGGGACGAATCTTTGCTATATTTCTTAGATGAAAGAAAGCAGTCCTCGTAGTGTCCTTAATGTGGAGGTCAAAGGACAACGTAGGATCAAAAATTACCCCAAGGTTCCTCACTTTGTCAGTATGATGTACCTAGGCTAAGCGCTAGCTGATCAAACTGATGCTGATGTCTTGCTGGACCAAGAACCATCATTTCAGTCTTATCAGAGTTCAAAAGTAGAAAGTTGCTAGACATCCAACTTGTCACTGCTGCGAGACAGTCCTGTAAAGATTTTATGTGGACAGGATTTCCAGCAGCTATCGGCATATACAACTGAGTGTCATCAGCATAGCAATGAAAAGCAACCCCAAAATGCCGCAAAATGTTCCCAATGGGTGCCATATACAGGGAAAAAAGCAGGGGACCCAAAACGGATCTCTGCGGAACCCCGAACTTCATGCCCTTAAAGTCAGAGGTAGTGTCATTGCACAAAACACAGTGGGAACGACCAGACAGATAAGACGTCAGCCACGCAAGAGCAGTTCCAGTAATCCCGAAACAGTTTTCTAGCCTATCAAGTAGAATTGTTGTATGGTTGGGGGTGCCTGGCTGTCTTTTGTTTCTCTCTTCTGTTTCTGTCTTTTGTTTTTCCTTCCAGGTGGCACTGCGTTTAGGACTGAGTGGCTGTTGTGGCTGAGTTATCAGGACCTCACCCTGATCTACACTGAGGCGATCATGTGCAGCTCGCAGGAGCTCACAGCTGTGGTGCATCTACACGGATTGGAGCATGGTGGCATTTTTAAGTCTGGAGTACACAAGTGTGTATTTGCCAGAGACTCGACCTTGTGACCAGACGGGTGAGATCGACTCGTCTTGAGAGCCATCTCATCATTATGGATGCAGAGACCGTCCAGGTTTGATGCCATGGTCTGTGAAAGAGGAGGGGGTGAGGTCTCACGCTCGTCAGCACACTTCCTGAGGTACGTTAGGTTTTGTGACTAACATAAGTACAGTCAGTAAATGTGGTGTTCCCTCACACCTATTATATTGAGCTGTTATGTTAGTCGTTTAATCAGCTTCCACTGCAGTTGAGTATGTGAACTGGTGTTCCATGCCTGCAGGGTGGGAAGCTGCTTAGTGATTAAGCCAGGAAGTGTTTGCTGTTATTTACACCTTTGAGTGGTCTTCAGTGTGGTGGAGTGTGGAATCACATGATGGTTTCTTCTTTCACAGACTCGGTTGTTGCGGCCACCTGGGGAGTGTCGGCGGGCGTCCTTGGGTCCGAATGGTTCTGGCTCCGGACCGTTTGTGCTGCTAGGAGCGCACCGCTAATCCACCTCGCCAGACCGCGCACTTATTTGTTTGTACTTTTTTCACATCACTGTTATGTCATTAAATTTTGTTATCCTTGTACCGTGCTCTGCTTATTTCATACTGGGTCCTTCAAACGCTGGTCGGTTTCTCCGTCCTGCGTCCGACACATAACAAGAATATGATGATCAACTGTGTCAAACGCAGCACTGAGATCCAGCAACACCAACGCTGTAGTAGTATCCGAGTCCAATTGCTCGCAGAAGATCATTAACTACTTTAATAAGTGCTGTTTCTGTGGAGTGATAAGCAGACTGCAGTGGCCTAAAAAAGTGTCCTTCTCAGTAAGATAGTCCACAAGCTGCCGTGAAACCACCTTTTCCAGAATTTTAGAGCAGAATGATAGATTTGATATTGGCCTATAATTTTTTCCAATACACCAGGATCAAGATTAGATTTCTTGAGTAGTGGTTTAACCACTGCAGATTTAAAACAATTTGGAACAGATCCAGAGTTTAGAGAAAGGTTAACAATTTCCAGCACAGTCGGCCCAAGAATGGGCCAAAGATCCTTAAACAATTTTGTTGGTATAGGATCAAATAAACAAGTTGTGCTTTAGTAGACATCATGAGTTCCGTCAGCACACCTAGTGAGATACTATTAAATTCAGTGAATTTATGTAGCACCTCAGTGGTAGTCCCCAGCTCAGTAGCTGAATACAATGACTGGACCAAAGTATGCTGATATGTGCTCAACCTAACATCTTCTATTTGTCTTTTCGAAATAGTCCAGGAAAGTCCTGTGCTGAAAAGGAGAACAACCAACAGGTGACTGTCCATTAATAAGAAATGCCACCATATCAAACAAAAACTTTGAGTTATGCTTGTTTTTGTTGATCAATTCAGAGTAATAGGTCTGCTTCATAGCCAATAAAGCATGCTTGTAATCTAAAATAGCTTCATGCCACGCAAGGTGGAACACCTCTTGTTTTAGAAACTACGCCATTTCCGTTCCAACCCTCTAGCCTTCTGCCTAAGGTCATGCAAATAAACTGTTGAACCAAGGTGTCTGTGCCTTGGGAAGGCATGGCCTTAATAGAGGAGGCGCAATCTTATCAAGTGTGGTTTTTAGCACTAAATTCAGGCTATCCGCAAGACTGTCTACCGACTGAAAATTTATCAAGCTTGAAGTTAAGATTTCTGGTAGTCTCGCTTTGAGTTCAGTCAAAGTTGAAGGTTTAATACGTCGCCACATGATAGGCAAGGTTGTTGCTCCACTAAACGCGGCAGCGTAATTGTAAAACCTAATAAGCGAATGGTCAGAGACCGCTGATGCAAGAAGCAGGATGTCAATATTTGTGACAGTAAGGCCACGTGCAAGAACCAAATCCAGAGTATTACCCTGATATGCATTGAACCATGAATGAACTGCCGAAATCCTAGTGCATCCATGATTTCCATAAATTATTTCCCAAGGGGATCAGAGAGCTTATTTATGTGAATGTTAAAGTCAACAATAATCAAAATGTTGTCTACACTAGTTGAAAGACTAGAGATGAACGCACCAAATTCATCTAAAAAAATCAGAATATGGGCCAGGAGGCCTATAGACAGTGACAATATAGCATAGCTGATTCCAGTTTTATGACCTTGACAGTACTTAGCATCATAGGCATAACGGAGAATCAGATGCTCAAATGAATTATATTTATGACCCCAACAGTTAATAAAGTAAACCTGATTTATAAATAAAAGCAACACCCCCCGCCTTTCCTCCACATCACGTGAAACATGACTAAAAGTGTACTCTGGGGGCAGGCCTCATTCAGAGGAAGGACAGCTGTGGATTTTAAGCCAGGTTTCACATAATCCAAGCATATCCAGACGATGATCCACAATTAAGTCATTCACCAACAATGACTTCAGAGACAATGATTGATGTAATGAGACCCAAACTAAGGATCTCGGTCGGATCAGCAGGTTTTAGTGAAGTCATTGCAGAAGTTCAGCTCCTCAGCAGCCAGTGACGCAGCAGGTTTCAGCGGCCAGAGGAGCTCAGATGAAACACTGCGTCTGCGAGCCCGCAGACGGACAGCACCAGCGTAAAAACTCCACAGCCCGGCAAAGAGGCACAGCAGAAGCTGCGGCAAAAACGGGCACAGCTGTAACAGAGCCAGTCCAGTCATCGCAGAGAACAGTCCAGGAATGACAGGACGATCCAGCAGCCTCTCATGCGCAGCGCGCGCTCCCACCCCCAAAAATATTGTCCATCCCAGAGGAGGCGAGGATCAGACCCTCTAGTGAAGGCTGCCAGGTAGAACTTAAATTTCACTAACGCACCGCTCCGCTTTCCACGCCTTCTAAAGCGCCTCCTCCGGAGAGGAGCACAAGGAAAACAGAGCAGGTGCAGAGGGATGTCCGCGAGCACAGGTGGCAGAGCAGGGTGGGGCCCTGGGTGGGGCCCTCCCAGCCCGGACCCAGACACAGCAGCGGCTCATAAAGAGCATTAATGTCCAAGAGAGACTGATGATTATACACAAGCAAGGCAGAGATGTCCCGGCAGAACACACAAAGCAAAACACAGCTACAAATAACAAAAACTCGACGAGCGGTAAAGACAGGGCTGACGGCATGCCAAACACACAGGTGACATCTTGCCACCAGTTCAAGTCATATCTGTGCCATGACTACCCTTGTCAGATTTTGTGCAATTCACCTTGGCCAATTTTAAAATAAAAACCATGTAGTGTCCATTTACAATCTGATCCCTCAGTTCTCTATTGATCAGAATCATCTTTGTAAAGATAAGATCGCCTTCCTGTATTTGGTGTTGTCACAAGAAGATCTTCCTTTATTTCTCAGTTATTTTGGACTCTCAAGATCATTTTAACATGTCCGTTTCCTGGGGGTGATCAGACTCTATTAGACGCATGGTCTTTGGACAACTGGAAAAGTACTGCAGATGTGGTGAGGGAGACAGCTAGGGCAATACTGGGTATGACATCTGGACAGTGGAAGGAAGATAAGGAGACTTGGTGGTGGAATGAAGAGGTCCAGGAAAGCATAAGGAGAAAGAGGTTGGCGAAAACGTTTTGGGATAGTCGGAGAGATGAAGAAAGTAGACAGGAGTACAAGGAGATGCGGCGTAAGGTGAGAAGAGAAGTGGCAAAAGCAAAGGAAAGGCATATTGCGAGCTGTACAAGAAGTTGAATAGTAAGGAAGGAGAAAAGGACTTGTACCAATTGGCCAGACAAAGGGACAGAGCTGGAAAGGATGTGCAGCAGGTTAGGTGGTAAAAGATGCACATGGTAATGTGCTGACAAGTGAGGAGTGTGTGCTGAGAAGGTGGAGGGAATATTTTGAAGAGCTGATGAATAAAGAAAATGAGCGAGAGAAAAGGCTGGATGTGGCGAGAGTAAATCAGGAAGTAAAAGAGATTAGCAAGGAAGAAGTGAGGGCTGCTATGAAGAGGATGAAGAGTGGAAAGGCAGTTGGTCCAGATGACATTCCAATGGAGGCATGGAAATGTCTAGGAGAGATGGCAGTAGAGTTTCTAACCAGAAATAAAATCTTGGAAAGTGAGAGGATGCCTGAGGAGTGGAGACAAAGTGTGCTGGTTCCTATTTTCAAGAACAAGGGTGATGTGCAGAGCTGCAGTAACTACAGAAGCATAAAGCTGATCAGCCACAGCATGAAGTTATGGGAAAGAGTAGTAGAAGCTAGGCTTAGAAAACAGGTGAAGATCTGTGAGCAGCAATATGGTTTCATGCCGAGAAAGAGCACTACAGATGCAATGTTTGCTCTGAGAATACTGTTGGAAAAGTACAGAGAAGGACACAAAGAGTTACATTGTGTGTTTGTGGACTTAGAAAAGCTTATGATAGGGTGCCAAGAGAAGAGTTGTGGCAGTGTATGAGGAAGTCTGGAGTGGCAGAGAAGTATGTTAGGGTAGTACAGGACATGTACAAGAATAGTGTGACAGCGGTGAGATGCGCAGTTGGAATGACAGACTCATTCAAGGTGGAGGTGGGTTTACACCAAGGATCAGCTCTCAGTCCTTTCTTGTTTGCAGTGGTGATGGACAGGTTGACAGATGAGATCAGACAGGAGTCCCCATGGACTATAATGTTTGCAGATGACATTGTGATCTGTAGTGAGAGTAGAGAGCAAGTTGAGTCTAGTCTGGAGAAGTGGAGATATGCTTTGGAGAGAAGGAGAATGAAAGTCAGTAGAAGCAAGACTGAGTACATGTGTAAATGAGAGGGAGCCCAGTGGAATAGTGCAGTTACAAGGAGCAGAAGTGGTGAAAGTAGATGAGTTTAAATATTTGGGGTCAACTGTTCAAAGTAATGGAGAGTGTGGTAGAGAGGTGAAGAAGAGAGTGCAGGCAGGGTGGAGTGGGTGGAGAAAGGTGGCAGGAGTGATTTGTGACCGAAGAATATCAGCAAGAGTGAAGGGGAAAGTTTACAAAACAGTAGTGAGACCAGCTATGTTGTATGGTTTAGAGACAGTGGCACTAACAAAAGACAGGAGGCAGAGCTGAAGATGTTGAGATTCTCTTTGGGAGTGACAAGAATGGACAAGATTAGGAATGAACATATCAGAGGGACAGCTCAGGTGGGACGGTTTGGAGACAAAGTCAGAGAGGCGAGATTGAGATGGTTTGGACATGTGCAGAGGAGGGACCAGGGTATATAGGGAGAAGGATGCTGAGGATGGAGCCACCAGGCAGGAGAAGAGGACCAAAGAGGAGTTCATGGATGTGCTGAGAGAGGACATGCAGGTGGTTGATGTGACAGAGGAAGATACAGAGGACAGGGTGAGATGGAAACGATTGATCTGCTGTGGCGACCCCTAACGGGAACAGCCGAAAGACAAATAATAATAATAAGAAGAATCATCCTATTATTCTTTATCTTTTATTGAGCCAAGAATATACTGTCACATTTATGAGTGTGTTCTAATGTTGGAAGTGATCATTTATATATTAATAGAGCCTGTTGCTGTTGAAGAATATTTTATTCATATGCTCATAGTGATCAATATTTATCAGTGGTTATTAAACACACAATCAACAGTAAGGTTAATTACACAATGTCTAAATGTTTAAATATCTTTTGAAATATATGTTTGTATGCTTTTGAATTGTGTGTTGTGTGTACCAAATTAAAGGTATGTTATATTTATGATTACATTTGCTTTTGTTTTAAGATTTGCTTATGCTTCAAGTATTAGTTTAGCTGTTATAAAGATCATTTACTTATATAATCATTTTCAAAGTGTTTATGTGATGTGTCCCTTTTTCAGTGAGGCCCAGAAAGATACATTGAGAAACATCCACATGTTGCAAACAGCATATGGAACAGGATGCCAGTACTGACCACACACAGTCAGATAAGGAGACTAAACTTGATACACGGGTATGATTAGACTTTGAGATGTGCTAATATTCTTGTGGTATAACCGCATGGTATAAACTCCTAAGATTAGCATGAATCATTGTATTAGCATAGGAAGACAGAGGAGTATAAAAACAGAACCCAGCCCACTGTTCGGGGTTCCTCTTTGCTGAGAGCTTGCAGGAACACCAGACACCTGGTTGGAAGCTCTCAGCTCCTGGGACCCTCAGAGCGTCTGGGTATGATCTCACTCATTCTATAAAACTTGCATTCTGTTAAATTCTGTGACATTTAAATTCTGTTTAATAAATCTCTGAGTGATTACGTTCAAACTTAAATAACTAGTCAAAACCTTCTTTCAAATCAATGGACACGCGGGATAAGAGAGAGAGGGGAAGCGAGGTCAATGGAAACCCCTGAATTATCCCAAGACTCTTCATATTTTGCACTTCGTAACCAAGACCTACAGTTTTTCAGCACATCCACTGAATCACAGCCATTACTCCCAACACATGCGTACAGGTAACTATGGTGCTATTTGCAGTCAATCAGCCTATATTGTCAAAATATTTAAAATCTAATTCCTATTATATCTGTTTCACCAGTGTTTGATCAAATCAAATCAATCAATCAATTTTTTTTCTTAGCGCCAAATCACAACAAACAGTTGCCCCAAGGCGCTTTATATTGTAAGGCAAGGCCATACAATAATTATGTAAAACCCCAACGGTCAAAACGACCCCCTGTGAGCAAGCACTTGGCTACAGTGGGAAGGAAAAACCCCTTTTAACAGGAAGAAACCTCCAGCAGAACCAGGCTCAGGGAGGGGCAGTCTTCTGCTGGGACTGGTTGGGGCTGAGGGAGAGAACCAGGAAAAAGACATGCTGTGGAGGGGAGCAGAGATCGATCACTAATGATTAAATGCAGAGTGGTGCATACAGAGCAAAAAGAAAAAGAAACAGTGCATCATGGGAACCCCCCAGCAGTCTACGTCTATAGCAGCATAACTAAGGGATGGTTCAGGGTCACCTGATCCAGCCCTAACTATAAGCTTTAGCAAAAAGGAAAGTTTTAAGCCTAATCTTAAAAGTAGAGAGGGTGTCTGTCTCCCTGATCTGAATTGGGAGCTGGTTCCACAGGAGAGGAGCCTGAAAGCTGAAGGCTCTGCCTCCCATTCTACTCTTACAAACCCTAGAACTACAAGTAAGCCTGCAGTCTGAGAGCGAAGCGCTCTATTGGGGTAATATGGTACTACGAGGTCCCTAATAAGATGGGACCTGATTATTCAAAACCTTATAGTAAGAAGAAGAATTTTAAATTCTATTCTAGAATTAACAGGAAGCCAATGAAGAGAGGCCAATATGGGTGAGATATGCTCTCCTTCTAGTCCCGTCAGTACTCTAGCTGCAGCATTTTGAATTAACTGAAGGCTTTTTAGGGAACTTTTAGGACAACCTGATAATAATGAATTACAATAGTCCAGCCTAGAGGAAATAAATGCATGAATTAGTTTTTCAGCATCACTCTGAGACAAGACCTTTCTGATTTTAGAGATATTGCGTAAATGCAAAAAGCAGTCCTACATATTTGTTTAATATGCACTTTGAATGACATATCCTGATCAAAAATGACTCCAAGATTTCACAGTATTACTAGAGGTCAGGTAATGCCATCCAGAGTAAGGATCTGGTTAGACACCATGTTTCTAAGATTTGTGGGGCCAAGTACAATAACTTCAGTTTTATCTGAGTTTAAAAGCAGGAAATTAGAGGTCATCCATGTCTTTATGTCTGTAAGACAATCCTGCAGTTTAGCTAATTGGTGTGTGTCCTCTGGCTTCATGGATATAAAGCTGGGTATCATCTGCGTAACAATGAAAATTTAAGCAATACCGTCTAATAATACTGCCTAAGGGAAGCATGTATAAAGTGAATAAAATTGCGAAAGACACTGACAGATATGTGGTAATATAAAGGTCAGAAGAGAATGTTATATTTTGGAAAAATATTCAATTTAGTACACTGCTCAGTCACATCAGTCACTCCAAGGTGCTTCATGCGAAGATGCTCTAACTTTACCCACCCCGTGAGCAAGTACATTAGCATCAGGGTCTGGAAAAACCCCTCAGGCAAGGGAGTAATAAGTCAACACTGGGCATTAAAGTGGGATTGTCAAGGAAGCCACCTGACCATAGTGCAAGGTGAAGTAAATTTTACAGTGAACAAAAACAATAAATAAATATAATGCAATGCTAAAATACCCTCAGCCGTGATCATAAAATAGGAAACTGTATGAGACCTTTGAACTCTTCTGACGTATCATAGCGCGGCGCGTCAAAACGCAATGCTTTTCATTGAAAATAATGTTTTTGAGAACGATCTGTGATGCATTTAACATCCTGAACACGTGTAGTGTGAAAGGACCTTTAGTCCGTATGTACGTTTGTTTGTTATCTTGCCAAACTTGCTTTTGGCAAGATCTGTTAGTCAGTATGTATGTTGATTTTTTTTATCTTGCCAAAACTAAGTTTTGCACGATGTTACTCTGTATGTATGTTTGTTGTTTGTTTGTTTGTTTTGCTTTTGTAGTCATTGCTTTTTTCGTGCATCCGTGATGAAATGAGTCAAATTTTCGTGACAGAGTTTTTTTAACTCACAGTACACAAAAGGATCAATCTTGAAGTCAGTGGTCAAGTTATAATCTCATTTGATGGCGTCATCATGAAAAAACTTGCAAATTTAGATTTTTTTAAGGGTGTGACAACACGTGTAATCATCATCATGGTGGATGGGGAGGTGATGGTCTAGTAGTTAAGGTGTTGGGCTTGAGTCCAGAAGATCATGAGTTCAAATCCCCGCCTGACTGGAAAATTACTAAGGGCCCCTGGGCAAGCCTTTAATCCCCTATTGCTCCCGTGTGTAGTGAGCGCCTTGTATGGCAGCACCCTGACATCGGGTGAATGTGAGGCATAATTGTAAAGCGCTTTGAGC